>NC_056743.1:1236006018-1236075390 GCF_019279795.1 Protopterus annectens | reverse complement strand
TATATAGTATGTGTGTGTGTATATATATATATATATATATATATATATATATATATATTTATGTGTGTGTATATATATATATATATATATATATATATATATATGTATGTATATATATATATATATATATATATATATACACATATACATATATATACGTGTATATGGTTTCAAAATTTGTTTTCATGGTGTGGATGGGAGGAGAAATAGCCTAGGCTTTATCCTGAAGGAACAGTATACTAAGAGTGTTTTGTAGGTGAAGATTGTTGGATAGAGTGATGTTCATGAAGCTGGAAATTGATGTTGTAACGATGAATGTTGTTAGTGCATATGCTCCACAAGTTGGGTCTGCGAAGGATGAGAATGAAAAATTTTGGAATGAGTTGCATGAAGTGGTGATGACTGTACCCAAGGGTGAGAGACTGGTGATTGAAGCATATTTCAATGGGCATGTTGGTGAAGGGAACAGAGGGGATGAGGAAGTGATAGATAGGTATGGCGTTAAGCAAAGGAAGGCAGAAGGCCAGATGGTAGTGGATTTTGCGAAAATAATGGACATGGTTTGATGAATACGTATTTTAACGAGAGAGGAGCATGGGTGACCTACAAGAGTGGAGTAAGATGCACACAGGTGGATTATATCTTATGTAGAAGGGCCAGTCTGAAGGAGATTGGAGACTGTAAATTGGTGGCAGGGGAAAGTGTAGTTAGGCAGCATAGGATGATGTTTTGTAGGAAGACATTGGTGATCAAGAAGAGGAGGAGGAGTGCGAGGGCAACACCAAGGATCAAATGGTGGAAATTGAAAAAGGGTAATTGTGAGGGGATGTTCAGGGAAGAGTTAAGACAGCCACTGGGTGGCAGTGAAGAGTTAACTAATAGCTGGGTAACTACAGCCGAGCTAGTAAGGGAGATGGCTAGAAAGGTGCTTGGTATGACATCTGGAAAAAGGAAGGACAAGGAGACCTGTTGGTGGTATGAAGTACAGCAAAGTATACAGAGAAAGAGGTTGGTGAAGAGAAGTGGGATTGTCAGAGAGATGAAGAAAGTAGACGGGTGTATAAGGAGATGAGGTGCATGGCTAAGAGAGAGGTGGCGAAGGCCAAGGGATAAGACGTATGAAGAGTTGTATGAAAGGTTGGACACTAATGAGGTAGAAAAGGACCTGTACCGATTGGCTAGACAGAGGGATCGAGCTAGTAAAGATGTGCAGCAGATAAGGGTGATAAAGGATAATGAGGGAAACGTACTCACAAACGAGGTGAGTGTGTTGATGGAGAGAGTACTTTGGGCTAATGAATGAAGAGAATGAGAGGGAGATTAGGTTGGATGATGTGTGGATAGTGAATCATGCAGTGCAGTGGATTAGCAAGGAGGAAGTAAGGATAGCTGTGAAGAGGATGAAGACTGGAAAGGCTGTTGGTCCAGATGACATACCTGTTTAAGCATGGAGGTGTTTAGGTGAAATGGCAGTGGCATTTTTAACTAGATTGTTCAATGAAATCTTGGAAAGTGAGAGGATGACTGAGGAATGGGGAAAGTGTTTTGGTACCGATTTTTAAGAGTAAGGGTGATGTGCAGAGCTGTAGTAACAACAGAGGGATTAAACTGATCAGTCACAGCATGAAGTTATAGGAAAGAGTAGTGGAAGCTAGGTTAAGAAGGGAGGTGGTGATTAGTGATCAGCAGTATGGTTTCATGCCATGAAAGAGCACTACAGATTCGATGTTTGCTCTGAGTGTGTTGATGGAGATGTACAGAGAAGGTCAGGAGGAGTTGCATTGTCTTTGTGGACTTAGAAAGCATATGACTAGGTGCCTAGATTGGAGTTGTGGTATTGTATGAGGAAGTCGGGAGTGTCAGTGGAGTATGTAAGAGTGGTACAGGATATGTACGAGGGTAGTGTGACATCGGTGAGGTCAACGTTGGGAGTGACGGATATGTTTAAGGTGGAGATAGGATTACGTCAAGGATCAGCTCTGAGCCCTTTCTTATTTGCAGTGGTGATGGGCAGGTTGACAGACTAGATCAGACAGGAGTACCTGTGGACTATGCTGTTTGAAGATGACATTGTGATCTGTAGTGAGAGTAGGGAACAGGTGGAGGAGACCCTGGAGAGGTGGAGATATGCACTAGAGAGAAGAGGAATGAAAGTCAGCAGGACTAAGACAGAATGTGTGTGTGTGAATGCTAGGGATGATAGAGGAATGGCGAGGATGCAGGGAGTTGAGTTGGCAAAGGTAGATGAGTTTAAATACTTGGGATCAGCAGTTCAGTGTAATGGTGAGTGTGGAAGAGAGGTGAAGAAGAGTTACAGGCAGGATGGAGTGGCTGGAAAAGTGTCAGGAGTGATTTGTGACAGACTAGTACCAGTGAGAGTGAAAGGTAATGTCTACAAGAGGATAGTGAGACCAGCTATGTTATATGGGTTGAAGACAATGGCATTGACAAAAAGGCAGGAGTCAGAGCTGGATGTGGCAGAGTTAAAGATAAGATTTGCGCTGGGTGTGACTAGGGTGGGCAGGATTAGGAATAAGTATATTAGAGGGTCAGCCCAGGTTGGAAGGTTTGGAGACAGAGAGGCAAGATTACATTGGATTGGGCATTTGCTGAGGAGGGACGCAGAGTATATTGGGGAAAAGATGCCAAGGATGAAGCTGCCAGGTAACTGGAAAAGAGGGAGGCCTAAGATAAGGTCAATGGATGTGGTGATAGAGGACATGCAGGTGGTTGGTGTGACAGAGGAAGATGCAGAGGTCGGGAAGAAATGGGAAGCAGATGATCCACTGTGGTGAGCCTTAACGGGAGCAGCCAAAAGAAGATTATTTTATCAAGCAATGCAAATGCTTCCATTACCCTACACATAAAATCCCCACTGTCTTTGGTTTGAAATTTAAATGGTTCTGTATGATCATGAGTCTGAGGGGTTTTTACTCTGTTTGGAAAATATAGCCACCACAGTTTTTTTCCAAGATGTTGATGCTTCCCTGGTACTGTTAAACCAAATCTTCAAGATCTTTATTGCTTTCTTCCCTCAAGACTTCAACAGGGATACTGTCTATTCCTACAGACTTCCCTGTTTGATTATACATTTTTATATTTCTTCCTGTTGTAGCTATTAACTATTGTTCCTCATTTTCCTCTAACTTTGTTTCAAGTCATCTATAATGTTTACATTTGTGCCTGTTCATGGTTTAGACATTCCTCTGCTTTATATATATTTTTATAGTTTCCAAAATATCTCTCCAATATCTCCGGATGTTCATCATTTTAGATCACTGCTGCAATAACCTTAGCTTATATAGATTATTTCCTGCCAAAGATGTTACAGCGACATTCTCTGATTTCCCTCTTCCACAGAAGAAAAAGCTGAAGAGGTCTAGAATTAATCTACAGTCCAATGTTTTAGACTCCAACCTATCTGCTGAGGTTCCAGAACCTGCAGTACCACCAGGTTACCTCTCAGCTGCTTTCTACACAGACCTTGTCAAAAGGCTGTATGGCTCCCAAGACTTAGCAGAGACTTCTTTTACTTATTTATTTTCATTTATATTTGTTTTCTGGGAAATTTCAACCAGACGCATCCTTTTTCAGTGGAGGCCTGGGGAGAAAAGCTACATTCCAGCTACTTCCGCTAAACTATGACTTATCACCGGGGGACCTCAATGTCCCTCAAATTTTAGTTAGGGAAGAGCTCCTAGACTCTCTAATAGAAGTTAACAGGGTTCTCAACCTCCACATCTCATCCTGGTGGATGTCATGCCTAAAAAGAAAAAAGAAGAGACTAAATGTGTGGCCTTTTCCTCCGCAGCTAGCGAAAAGGAGTGGATTTATCACACAGGTTGGTTAACGCTATTATATCTGTGAAACCTCCCTCTATTGAATCGCTACAAACTACAGGTTACTCCTCAAAAACCTGTCTTAATTTCCTCTTCAGAAGAAAAAGAATATTATTCTGAACATTTTTTGACTATTCCTCTTAGCTGCATTCTACAGGACAAATCTCTTCTGATGACTAGATTTCCTGTCTCTGGATTCCGTTACTGAGAAAGCTTCCTTTTGGGCCAGACTGTCCAGAACATGATGAAACACTTTGGTAATCCACTCAGATCTCCGATGTTCACAAGAGGTATTACAGCCTCTTGGAGATGGGTGCCCCTGCCCCTTCTACAATTCCACTTCTCCTTGAGGCTTTCCAGGACATCTATCAGTCCACTTCATCCACCCCTGATTTTCCAACACAAGCTCCTAAAGGACCAGATAGTTTTTACAAGGTGCCTAATGACCTAAAATACGTTTACCGGAATCAAGTGGCAAGACCCTTGTTCAGTCTCTCACTTCAGATAAGAACTCTAAGCTTCTGCCTGGTGCTGTTGCCCTACCCACAGCCATAGATAGAAGGGATGTGGATCGACCGAGAAAGAAGTTTTATACATCTTCTACCCTTGCTTTTAGTGCATTTAACTGCCAGACTCCAATATCTGCCCTGCATTTCTTAAAGTAATGTTAGACCCTTCTATGGCAAAGTCAAAGCAACAAATGCAAAGCATACTATCCCAGGCCAGTCAAATAGCCATACAGAGCATTAAATGCAGTAGAAATGCTCTGTTTTCTTGTAGGACAGCTGCCACATATTCACAGATATGCATGGCTTTGCAGTCAGCCTTTCCTGAGGATTTCAAAGCAAAATTTTTAGAATTTTCATTGCACAAAAACTTACTGTTTAGTCCTCAGGTGCCAGCCTGTTCAGAGCTATTCAAGACCAAGGTAAGATAATGAAAGATGGGCAGATTCTACTCTTCTCTGTACCTAGATACCATAGGGGCTACCATCTAAAGCTACCTCTCATTAGAAGGGATTCTAGGACATCTCAGAAACAAAAACACCTAGGAAAAGGTACTGTGCAAACCCCATAGGGAACCTCTAGTGGGGAGGTCTCAGTTTGGAAGCAAAAATCTATGACCACCTCTCCATCACTGGGTCTATATCAGATAATTGAACTTTTAAAAGTTCGAGCACCATATGGTCGCGACTATATTTTGGAACTCTTAAACGTTCGAAAATCAAAAAAAAACAAAATAAAAAAACTACCTGAAAACTTAAGCGGGGGGGGGGGGCAAGCACACCTTGCACCTCACACCCCTACTCGTTAAGTATACCAACTCTGAGATTGCACTGCAGTGCATACAATGGAAGACTTCTGTTGCCGCACTGTACGTGGATCTCCGTTGAAATGTTCGAACTTTTGAAAGTTCGATCCTATGACGTTGGAACATTTAAGTTCGACAACGTTATAGGAACCCTTCATCACCACTCCCCCTCTACCCCATTATTCTATTCCAAATGCTGTCACTCTACCTCGCCAGGTGTAAGTTGTTACCATAGAAAGGTGGGTCCTGTCCATCATCCAGGATGGTTATGCCATGTCCTGGGAAAATATTCCCCCTCTGAAAGGCATGCCACAACCTCCTCACAACCAAATATCCTTTCTTGCAACCATTATTGAAGACCTCTTGAATCAGGACACCAGTGAGCAAGTCCTAGAGCCAAGGAAAGAAGGGCAGTGGAGACTCATCCTACACATGTCTCTCCTAAACGCTTACTTGAAGGTGACATCTTTCAAAATGCTGGCTCTTGACTTTCTTCTTCCTTTCATCCTCTTCCAAGCTTTCTTGGCATCACTAGATCTGAAGGATGCCTACTTGCACAATACCCATTCATCATTCTTGCAGGAGATTCTTCAAGCTTTCAATTTACTGCTCTACCTTTTGGTCTTTCCACAGCTCCAAGAGTGTTCGCGAAGTGTCTAGCTTCAGTAGTAGCTTTCTGGCTCACTCAGGGAGTCTGAATTTCCTTCTACCTGGATAACCTATTGATCCACGCTCTGTCTCCACAAATTCTTCAGTATTTACACATCACGCTCCAACTCCTGACAGGTCTGGGTTTCACAGTAAACTACAAACAAAATAAAATCCCATATGGCCCCTACACAGGACCTGGTTTTCCTGGACTGCAGACACAAAGTACTTGCCTTCCTCCCCCATTAGAAGGTTCTCTCCATTATTTTCCAAAATGTCTCCTCTGCAGCCCATTGCTCAGCAAGGGGGATGCTAAGAACTTTGGGATTCATGAGTCACCATCCCTGTGCTCCCTCTGGCCAGACTTCATATGATGAAAATCCAGTTTTACCCAAAATCTGTGTGGTCCCAACACCATCATCCCTTGGACACCCTGATTCCCCTTCTCACTCAAAAAGGAGCTGCTTTGGTGGAAGGGACAGGTCGTCCTCAACTCAGGACTGCTATTCACACCACCTCCTTCTCCAACAGCTTCATATAGATGCCTCAAATGAGGCATAGATGAAATGGACAGGATCACACTGAGTGCAGGGTAAATGGCAGCCTCAGTTCCTGAAGGAAATGAGGGGTGCTCTCCAGACCTTTGCCCACCATTTTGAAACCCAGGCAACTCTGTGTACACAGGTAACACCACAGTCATATGGTACATAAACAGGAAGGCACCAGTTCTTACCAACTGTGCAGGTTAGCCCAGGAGGCGTGGAACTTGGCCCCACAGATGGACAATCATGCTCACAGCCTCATGCATCCAGGACAGTGTGCCAGCAGGCTTCGTAAGCCCCTCCTTGGAGGAAACCAGAGAGTGGATGTCAGAGTTTTTCAGGCAATCCTCCTTCATGGGGCACTCCTCGGGTAGACCTCTCGTCACCAACCAACCATCAGCTCCCTCACTCAGCGTGGGGGACAGATGCATTTTCCAGTGGACAAGGTAGTTCCTCTATGGTTTTCCTCATCTGACTCTTCCATAAATTCTTCTCAAGGCACAAAAGGAAGCACCCAAACTCCTTTTACTGGCACCCTTTTGTCCAAGACAGTATTGGTTTCCCCTGCTATTTCACCTGACCAAGGGTCATTACAGGAAAATACATCTTCAACCAGACCTGTTAACTTGTCAAAATGATTGCTGCTCCACCCAAATCTTCCATCTCTTAGCTTCACTCTATGGATGATAGGGTTTTAATTCCTCAAAGATGACAACTATCCAAAGAGATTATTCAAGTCCTATAAGAAGCCAAGAGATCCACTATTAGAAAATCTTACATGCCTAAATGGAAACTATTTACCTGTTGATGTAGCAAACATGGTCAGGACCCACTCTTATTCAGAGTTCCTGCTGTATTGCAATTTTTCCAGGTTTGGCCTATTTTTCTATAAAAACTTATCTGTCAGCTATCATTGCCTGCCTCCCTCTTAGCCCTCCACATATGGCTGGGGCAGAGGTCATTCTTTTCCTCAAGGGAGTCCTGGATCTTAACCCACCAAGAAAACCCATCTCTCCCCCATGGGATCTTAATATTGTGCTGTAAAAGCTTAGTCTGTCTTTTGAACCAGCATCTTCCACTTCTCCAAAATTCTGTACGTGAGAAAACTGTCCTCTTCTCTCTCCTTGTTAGGAGAGTTTCCTTATTTTTCACAAGGACAGGGTGACACTTGGGGCTAATCTTTCATGTCTAAGGGAGTGAAGGAGCTGTCCTTCAGTCAGGCTATTCACCCTACCCACTTTATTTTCCAATCCACAAAAATGGGGGTAAAGGATCTTACATTCTCTGGGCATTCACAGGTGACTCTGATTTTATATGGACAAAACTAAATCCTTCACTAAGACTGACTAGTTGTTTGCATCATTTGAGCCCTAAGTTGGGCCAGGTGGTTTACAAATTAACTGTTGCAACTTGGATTTCTAAGGCTATTTTCTTCTGTACTCTCACTACAGTATGACCTTACCTTCCTGCCCTAAAGCACATTTCACTAAGGCAGTAGTTTCCTCAGGGGCTTTTCATAGAAGAGTAGACTCTAGGTCTGTCTTGGAGGATGCCACTTAGTCCTGTTTACATACCTTTACCAAACACTGTAAAACTGATGTTATGTCCAGGTCTGGGATGTCTTTGCTAGGTCAGTCCTGTCTGGACTGCTAGACAACTATTCAGTAGCCATCCACCCTTCCTTCCTCCTTTACTTTGGGAATCAATATATCTGAATACTGCAACAGTGATTTCAGACAGGACATAGTACAGCTGTGTAAGAATTTACCATAATAGTAGATATCCTACTGATCACTGTTGCAGTATTCCATCCACCCTCAATCCCCTCTTCTCTGCCTCACTTCATTTTTCCTCTTATTCTCTCCCTTTGATTTAGCCTCTGCTGTGTTACATGGGAATGGGGGAGTTTGCTTACCTAGCCAAGCTACACCCCTCCTAACTGCTTAGTCTCTGAGTAGTCTTCAGGTCACTGATGTGAAGTTAGTCTGAGGGTCCATGTTACATCAATCTACCTCAGTGCGTATGAACTGAGGTCATGCACTGTGGACCTATGACCTTGGGAAGGTAAAGCTTTGGCATCCCAGCTGGATGTCAGTGGTGACAACCCGTGTGTTGGGAATAGTGCAACAGTGATCAGATATCTGCTGTTTATAAGTTCTTACACAACTATAATTTCCCCTTCCAGGGTGGGAAAGTGGGTTTATTCCAGAATGTTTTTAGTGCCAAAGAAAGAAAATGCTTGACCAGTTCTGGATTTTTCTTTCCTAAACCTGTTTGTAGTAGTGCCCACATTTAAAATGTCACTTCACAAAGTGTTAACTCTTCTTCATTCAAGTTTCCTTGTAACATCAGATTTAAAAGATGCTTATGACATTCTTATTCATCTAGGCTTCAGATGTTTCTTATGATTGTGTCTGGATCATATCAGTTCTATGTCTTATCCTTTGGATGATTCAGTGCACCAAGTGTTCATAAAGTCTTGTTACTGTTCATTGCAGGCTACAGACTATCCACATTTTTTTATATTTATGACTTTCTTATCTTTGCAGATCTTGAAAGCGTCTGGAATTTCTCTCAGGCGAGATCTTACAGAAGTTGGAATTTCAAGAGAACATTCAAATGTTTTTCTAGACTCCTCACAGGATTGTGTTTTTTGGGATATCAGCTAGACACCATAGTTTAAGGACCTTTTCTTCCACAGGAAAACTAGATTTATATCTGATCTATTTCTAGTGTCTTTGGTCACTGAGGAAATGCTTTAGGATATGGGGTCTCATGGCTTCTATTATTCTTACTGATACCCCTGACACGACTCCAAATGAGAGAGAGAGTGATGTCTGAAGTCTGTCTGGTCCCAGCATCAACACCTCTTGTCTTTTCAGATCCCAGTCCTGGGGTTTGTTAGAAAGGAAGTCACTAGGTGGAGACAGATATCCCTAAGTACACGTCTCCCCCTTCTCCCCATTTGTTTCAAATTAGTCATCACCATCCGACTTTGCTTGGAATGCAGCTTTAGGTGGGATAAAAGTGCAAGTGTTTGGGACACCAAGGACAGATGTAAGCACGTAAATGTAAGAGAGTTGCTTGCCCTAAATAAGATACTCGACTCTCCGAGTTATATTCGGACCTTGGTACCTTTTCAAGTTGTTAGACAGTACCAGAGTCTTCTGCAGACTAGCTGTGTTAGCTTGGAATATAGCTTCACAGCACAGTCTGTCTACAGGGATCCTGGGTTCCATCACAGCAAAATTGCATGTAAGACATGTTGAGCAAGACAAGGACAGACTCTCATTAATGGAAACTAGATTCCAAGATTTGATCCATCTGTGGGGAGTTTCTCAAGTTAGATCTGTTTGCCTACTCTCTGAACAGTCAGACTCTAATATAGGAAGGCCTGGAAGACTATGTATTTTCTTTTTCTTGGATAGGAATGTTACTTTTTGCTTTTCCACCCTTTCCCCTAATATTTAGGGTACTTCTGAAGATTCCGAAAGAATCCCCCAAGATCATTGTGGTGACTGCCTTAACAGTGGTTCTCCATTTTCGAAATGGCCACAGGCAATTGCCGTAATCTTCCTCACAGACTGGAGCTACTCAAACAAGAACAGAGGTGTTTGATGCACCTCAACTTCATTGGACTGCCCGGATGTTAGGGTCTTAATTCCGTTTGGGCACCCGAGCTGCTCACCACTTGGCAACTTTAGCCAGAGGTTTGGAGTGCATCTGCACTAAAATCTAGGGCAGCCACTGAAAAAACAAAACTGAAAAGTAAGTATATTTTAAGCCAGCCCTGCGCTTTAACTGTATTTAATTGAATTGCTGCTTCATTTTTGCTGTTTGTGACGAAGTCCGGCTAGCCCACTTCCTTCTCAAATACGACGTTCAGAAAAATCCTGCCACAATGGACTAGCAGCTTCCCATCATTTCTCCTGTCAGCTTGATTGATATGGGCATTTTGAGGCAATGTAGCAATTGCTTCATGTATACTAACAACCACTTCCTCCTAAAGCAAACTAATACCCTATGTGAGAGGTGCAAATACAGTGTGGAATTGGAGTTGATTCTTTCACGTAAAAATCTAGACATCAAACAGGATGTCAGTGCACACGCTTCACCTTTCACACAAACCTCCTCCCTCTCATAAAATAAGGTCACCAGAGACTAACCCAGGTACGTGAAGGTACTCACTGAAAGCCTACCAAAAGAACAGAGACCTCCCAAATGCACACCATCCACACTCACTACTGGGCATAAAAAAGTCTCACAACAAATAAGCCCCTAAGGCAAAATACACCAGATGTCTTGGTCAAAGGTGACTCCATAGTGAGACACACAGATGTCCCCACTCACCAGACTGTACACAGTCAGCTGCCAGGATCCAATAAATCATGCATGCACTCAAGTACTGTTATGATCGTCATAGTCCATGTTTGGAATGCATGACTTGAGACATACCTCTGTGGACTGTATGAAGAGAGTCATGCTGGAACACACTATGTCCCAGACAGGTATGTCCCTAGCCTTAAGCAGTATCCAACCCTCACCCAGGATGCCATAATATAAACAAAAATTGACCAACAATTGGCTCAGCTTCTGGTGTCAGTCCAGGGGGATCCAGTATGTGTCAGCTTGGGAAGATATGGTAGACCTTGTTACTTTGCTAGAAATGGTCTGCACCTGTCCCTCCTAGGCTTTCGGGTACTGGCAGAGGCCCTTGACTCCCCCCCCCCCCCCCCATAGTTCATTTTTAGGCAATGTCAAAACAACAGATCTTCCAACGTACCACAATCTAATTGAAACAAACTCAGGTTTGTACTGCTTAATGCCAGGAGTTTAAACGCGAAACTGCACTCCTTGGAAGCACTCTTCACCTTGAAGGATGCTGATGTCTGTTCAGTTACTGAGATATGGTTCAAGGCCGTTGAGAGCATCCCAGCTGTGCAAGGCTACAAATGCATTCTACAAGTTCAGACGTAAAAATGAGCTTGAATGAACCAAAGGTAGAGGTGTATCCATCTTCATTAAAACCAAATACACTTCAAGACTGGTCAAACAGCATGACTCTTTTTTTGAAGTACTCAGTGTCTAACTACTGGGAAAGTACAATACAAAATCATTACTAGCTATAGATCCCCACTATGAACCAGGATAAACACACTACATAACTCAAGTTACTGGAATCCCTCACCATACAGCCCAGCACCTTAATCCTGGGGAATTTTAACTATCCTCCCATAGACTAGGGACATGCATGAAGCAAAAACACACTCGCACAGAGGTTCCTGGACTTAAACACAAATGGTCTGGAACTGCACCCCCACTAGGGGCTCTAATGTTCTGGACATAGTACTCACCAACATGGGGGGGGGGTCACTGTACTTCTGCATGTGTGATGATCTTCCTGGTTAGGCTAGACCACAAATAAGTCTCGTTTGAAGTAACTACTGGAAATAACACCATCACAGGAACAAAGATTATAAAAAACTTCAAATCTAACTACAGCATACTAGGCAGTGGTATAAAAAGATTCATAACCACAATCACAGACACCAATGATCATTATGCAGAAGTATACGCAAATGCCCTGTACAAACACTTAAGCGATTGCATAAACTCTGCTGTACCTGACTGGATCAAAACCAGATCTTCCTGTAAAAACAAGCTACCATGGTGGACTTCAATTAAAAACAGATTATATAACAAGAGGAAGAAACTGTTGTCCAAAAGCAAGAAGGATATCGCTCTGCAAAGGAAGAGTTCCCTCCTAAGCCTAAACAGGGAAATTTGAAGTCTTGTAAAGTCTTCTAAAGCAAATTATGAAACTAAAATCGCATCCTAGCCGAGGAGAATCATAAAGCATTCTTTAACTATGTCCAAAGTCTAAAAGGGAGAATGCCCAGCTATGTGCTAAACTGGTTGTAAATGGAATCACTCATTCTTCACCAGAAGATATCGCCAACCTGTTGGCTGACAGATTCAGCACAAACCTCACCCACCTACCATATCTCAAAGCATACTTGACACCAGTCCTCTGCCTAGTATCTGTAGAAAACAGGTCATCTTGGAGCGTGTCAATGCCAAAAATGCAGCCTCAGTGGGATGAGATAATATCCCAGGTTGTTTACTAAGCAATCTAAAACTAGGCCTAGCGGACCCACTTGGTATTCTCTAATCCATAGCTTGAGAATGGACTATGTTCCTGCAGAATGGAGAACAGCAACAGTAATTCCACCTGCACAACGGGGGTGGGGGGTGGGGGGGGTGGGCATTAACTGACCTTGGGAACTACAGACCCATAAATCTAACCAGCCTCATCTGCAAGTTCATGGAAAGAACTATCATGGACCTTAATAAGGATACTGAAACCAACTCTGTTTTGCTTCATTAAGGGTAGATCATGCTTATTGAACCTGGCAGACTTATTTAAGAATGTCACCAAAGCCATGGACAAAGATAAGATGGGTGCACACAGCCTTTCTTGGCCTTGAGAAGGCTTTTCAACACAGTTCTCCAGTTTGTCATCATTGAGAAACTCTCCCAGATAGGGATTAACCCTTGCGTTACTAGATTGGCTAGCCAGCTGGCTCACTGACAGAACACACACTGTTAAAATTGGTGACTTCACCTCCACCGGTAGACCCGTCACCATTGGAGTACCACAGGGGTCTCTGCTGTGCTGGGCCCTTACTCTTCGGCATCTTTCTCTGATGTTCAGGCCAAATTAGACAGCCTTTGGCTTACCAAATTCGCTGATTGCAAATGGAGCAATCATTGAGTCTGTGATGATGTGAGGTATTCTTAGCTATGCCAGTAGAAGTGGGGTAATGGATGTGTAGTTTATGGCAGTATAGCTAGCTGGACTTTTGTAAATAATTGCATGTCATTTGTATATCAAACTATTTGTACAGATGCTTGTGTTGAAAATAGGTTCATAGGTAGGTACTGGACTATCTGCCCGAAGGCATACATTAGCCCAGCCACGTTGTGCGGTATTCACCGCCCCTTTGGTTAGTTCCCTAGGCCCTTGATCTAGCAGCTAGTACCCTTGGCCCCTATTTAGTAGAGCTGTTAGTATAATCTCTGGTGTGAACTTTCTATTACCCATCCACTCGTCAAGGTGCCTCTTGGAGTGATAGTGAGGTGCTCTGTCTTATGTAGATCGGGACCTTGTTCCATAGCAGGGGAAATCTTTGCAAAGGGAATCTATCCCTCCAGCATGTTCTATTCATTGTTGTGCTGAGGTTTATATCCCTAGAGCGTGTAGCTCGAGTGGATTTGGTTTTGCTAAGATGGAGCATGTTCAACAGTTCTGGGTTGGACATGGCTTTGTATGTTAGACAGAGATTGCCTCTGAGAAGGCGGTATGCAACAGAGAAAAGCCTTAGTTTTTTCAATCGTGCTGCATACTGCAACTGTTTGAGGCCAGTAATCCTCTTAGTGAGGTACCTCTTTGGTCTCTCCAGCTGCTGGCGATGCCTAGCCAGGTACATTCCAATTGGTGCATTGTACTCAATAATGGGTCTGATGAGGGAAGAGTAGAGGGGCACCATTACATCCTTAGATCTTGATGCGAACCCTTTCGTGATCAGATGGGTCACACACAAGGATTTTCTAACCACCTTAGCAACATGGTTATCAAAGGAAAGCCGACTGTCTACTTGGGTTCCTAGATCCCTTATTACTACTTCAGATTTCAGGGGGTTACTTCCTATGTGGTAGTTCGCGGGTACTCCGTTTTTCCAAAGGGGATTACTATGCATTTTTTAGCATTTAGCTTGAGACCATGGCTTTGACACCATTCATCAGTCTCATTAAGGCCCTTCTGGAGGATATCCATGTCGGCCAGAGACTATTATAGCATCCAGCTTGCAGTCGCCCGCAAACTTGGTCAGCCACAGCCCTTCATTGCTTGCCTATACTTCTGAGAAGTATATGCCAAACAGGAGGGGCCCCAGGACAGAGCCCTGAGGCACACCGCTCATTACAGGTCTGGATTCGGACATAGATCCCGCTACTCTTACTTTGTGGGATCTGTCTGAGAGCCAGTTTGTGATCCATCTTGTGACATAAGGGTTTATGCCCAGGTTGGTGAGTTTATCAATAATACCCGAATGGGGAATGGTGTCAAATGCTTTAACAAGGTCAAGGTAAGCCGTGTGTGTACCTTCTTTCCCTTATATATAGCCTGAGTAACTGCCTCAAAGAAGTTCACCAGGTTTAGGAGGCATGATCTGCCCTTGAAGCTAAACTGTGTGGGGTCAATTGTTTGGAGGTTCCCAATCTCTCCATTTATGAGTTCTGTAATTTGCTCCATTGCCTTACAGATCAGACTGGTCAGGCTTATTGGTCGGTAGTTCCCATGGTCGATTGTGGGCCCACCCTTGTGCAGCGGAACCACCATTGCTGTGCGCCATTCTATGGGCACATATCCTGTTGAGAGGGTGAGACTGAACAAGGGTATTCAGATGCAGGGTTAATTCATTTTGGAGCTTGCGTATGACACAGCCAGGGACACCATCTGGTCCCATGGAGGCAGTGTTTTTAGCTTTAGATAGAGCCTTATTAACCAACTTATCAGTAATAATTGGAGTTACGCAATCCCCTGGAATAGTAATAGGCCCTGTAGGTGTTGGGGGGGGGGGGGGAATTTGCACTGAACCTGTCAGCCAATATGTTGGCAATGTCAGTGGGGTCAGTGTATTTTGTTCCATTTTGTACTAGCTCAGAACAGACCTGAGTGTTGCCATTTAGGTTTTTGACGTAACCATAGAAGGCCTTATGGTTATCTTTGGCAACTTTCTTTTCGAAATTGGCTTTAGTTGACTTCTTACTAAAGCTGATCAGGGAAGATTTTTCTACTTGAGATTTGGCCTTTTTTGTGTATGTCTCCTCCTTTTATTGTATAGTTTGCTTATGGCTGGGGTCCACCAGACTGGTTTCTTTTTGCTTGAGGAAGGAGTCTTGGTTTTATTTGGGATAGCATGGTCCATGCAATCCTGAAGATGTATATAAAGTGCCTTGGTGTAGGATTCTGCATCCTGGATATCATTATCCTTCTGCAAGGGAATAGTGAAACTTTCCGCTTCTGACGCAAGTAGTTTGAAGTTTGCTTTGGAAAGGTTTTTTACAATAGTTTCTTTGACAGGGGGAGGTGGAGGGGTGAGGATGTCTAGGGTTATCAGTTTGTGGTCAGATCTGACCAGAGAGGGATTGATAACTGGTGTGGTACAGTGGGCGCCCATATTTGTGATTAAATCCAATATGTTGTCCCCTCTAGTGGGAAAACATACCCAGTTGTTCAAGGACATTTGAATTTATAAATTCTATGAACCGCTGGGCATAGGAGTTAGAACTTTGGTAGTTCACCCAGTCTATACCAGCGTAGTTGGACTCACCCAAAATTATGGTGTTTGGTAGGACCTTTATATTTTCCAATGCCTCAAGGAATGCCGAGTGAGCATCTTGGGACATGGTGGGCGATCTATAACAGGCTACGACTTGAAATGTGGTTTTGCCTGCTGATAGTTGTGCATGGATGATCTCTGGGGCATCATGCTGCGCCACTAACCTGGAGATGAATATGGATACACCTTTGCCCTTTGTACTGCGAGCCAGTAACTGAGGCTGGAAGGTATGATACGAATTGTAACCTGTTAGTGCTGGGGTGCTCTCTGGAGCCTTGAACCAGGTTTCAGTCACTGCACAAACATTGATTTTCTCCATACTGAGGGAGTACCTCAAGTGCATGCATTTTGAGGTTGAGACTTCTGGCGTTGAGTAGCATTACCCTTAGTTTTTGGTTACCTGTGCTGGTTATGGTGGTTGGTTTGTCCTTTGAGCCTTGCCTAAAAAGGCACTATGGGGACGGCAAGAGCCTTGGCCAGTATTCAAAAGCCTAGGGGGTGACAGGTGCAAACCATCTCTGGCGAAACGTCTGAAAACAAGGATGAGGAATCCTGCTGTATTGCCTTTAGCAGTGAAATAATTGCTACTTTGGAATGGTGGAACTGTTGAAATGGTTTTATGGTTTCCAGATGCTATAACCCATCTTAGCAAAGCCCTGTCTGTGTGTATGGCAACACATGTGCAAAATTCTGTTTCAGTTTCTAGTAAAGGGGGGGGTAGTATGGGAACCAGAAGTCATGATCAGATGTATGTGATGTCATTTTGTAATTCAGGACTGAAATGATGTTCTAATACTAGATGAGACTGAGGCTGAAGTCTCACGGCAGTCTGTTTTTGGAACCTAATAAAGGACCCCTCACCTACTACTTCTTGCCTTGCTTTAGTAAGTAGTCAGGGAACAGTAATTCTTTAGATGACTAAGGAAAATATAGTAAGGTAAGTACTGTTTTTCTGTATCTGTGTGACTGTATTCATCTGTTATTTTAATGTTTCCTTTAAAACTCTGGTGTTTATTGTAATTACTTATTTAGTATTTTCATGTTCATGTATTTATTATTAAATATATTTAAACTTTTCATTGTGGCTGGTCCTGTGGAGAATATTTTAACCTTTGAGAGTACTTGGATTTATTTGGTGACACTGTGGCCACTCTTGAAATCTTTACTGCTTTGGTCAAACACCACAGTTTGTATTCATATTGATTTTACTCATTATAATTGGGTACTCTTGTAAGAGCCTTAGAGTAGCTGGTTTTGGAGTGTAACCAAAACACAGAACACTAGTTTGTTTCATTCTGTGTTTTTATTTAATAAATCTGGCTTTCTATTGATGGATTGCCTGTGTTTCTTGGTATTATAGGTTGTGGATTTCTGAGACCGATTTCCCTTATCTGTAGAATTACAGGAGGGACAGCCTTAATTGGGGCCAGCATTGAAGTGAGTGGTGGCTTTGCAGTGTCCTGGTGGCAGTATCTACTTTATAGTGTGGGCAGAGGGGCATAGCTAGTAAATCTGTGCCAGCTTTTCTAAGGGGGTGTGTGCGAGAGAAAAAAATCAAACCTGAGTGCGTATCAGCCACTTGGAGCAGGGACACAGAGCACTGGTTTAAAAAGAGAGCGATGGAGGACTTGATTGGGGAAACTTGACTGCAGACTAAACTCTATAACTGTGCCAGTGAGAAGTCTTATTGGGGGGGTCTTGAGAAAGGGAAACCCAGACTGGGTGTGTTTCCCTATGTGCTCTTAAGGGAAATTGTGCCTGGTGGAGGGAGCTGCATCTGGAAATACTGTGTGTATCTATCTTTATTCCAAGTGAGCATCCCTCACTGATGTCAGTGGTGAGGATTCAGGCTCCTTGATTACTGGCCGGGGGGTGGGGTGTCAAACGTTCACCGACAATGTCAGCATATTACAAGAAGGATGAAGCACACCAGGGTCCACAACAACATATTTATTAGGCACTTTAATTTTCTAAATATTTAGAAAACTAAAGCGCTTAAAAAATACGTTGTTATGGATCCTGGTGTGCTTCATCCTGTTTGTTTTTGGATATTACAAGAAGGGCTAATGCAAACAAATGATTGATCCCAAAGTCTAAAACTAAATGCAAAAAAGTGTATTAATATTCCCTTTGGCAAAACAGAATTCCCTACAAATTAGAATATTGACAGCACCCCATGAGTTTCAATCCAGTGGTTTGAGAATTGGGAACTTATGTTGATAGCAGTCTGAACTTTGACCACCAAGTTAACACTGGTAAGGAAAGATTTCTCATCAGCAAGGGCAGAGCATATACAGGTCAAGGGATGTTGGAACTCTACTGTACTCGACCCTCATCAGACTACTAATAGAGTATAATGCACCCTTTTGTATGTACCTCACCAGACACCTGCAGCAGCTGGAGAGACCTCCGAGGTTTCTCACTAAGAAAATACACCTGACTCCACACCATGAACTATGTGGACAGGCTGAAGGACCGTTCACTTTACTGTGCGTCTTATTTAGGCTGCTGAGAAGTGACTTGTGCCTGGCCTATAAGGCAATATCTAACCCTGCCCTAATGGAAATGATGCACATCTGCAAGTCAAATGACTCGAGTCACTTGCTCTATGGATCTCAACCAAGCTTGTGGGATTGACAGATCATGTTGGAGAGACAGATATGCCTCCCAGTGACTGCTACTTCTATGAAATAGACTCCCTATTCACATAAAACAGAGCTCCTCACTGAACCTATGGAAATACAACCTATAATATTGAATTGGAGACTGCAGATTTGCCCCTGGGGTGGCACCCATGTCCCCTTATTGACAGGGATAGCCACTGTTTATTACAGACCTGCTGTGTTCATAAATGTGTTCTGCAAACTACCCAAAAAAGAACAAATGGGGATACTTGGGATTAATATAGCTAGGCTTGTAAAGTTTCTAGGGCCACTAGCCTAGTTAACCACCTATTAACCTATTTACTGAGGACGTCTAGGAGGTACTACTGGAGGCAAGAAAGCAAAAGTCATGTATATTAGCAAATGGAAAAGGTTTTCCAGTTGGAGACAGCAACATAAACATCTATTTGGGGCTAGTTCTCTAGTTTTACAATATTTGTGCGAGTTATTGTCCTGTGGCCTTTCATATTCTCAGGGTTCATTATTGGTCATTTCAGCCTGTTTGCCCATGGATCCTCATCTTTCAAGGCAGTTGCTGGTGAAAATGTTCTTGAAAGGAGTTTGAGGCCTCCAAGTAAACATTTGACCCCTCCTTGAGATCTTAATTTTGTGTTAGAGAAACTAGCACTCCATTTGAACCAGCTTAGACTTCTGAGGTTCTTGACATGGAAAACAGTTTTACTGATTGCTCTAACCTCTGCAAGAAGGGTATTGGAGTTACATACTTTTATGGTGAGTCAATCTTGCCTCGTCTTCCACAAGGACTTTTCTTTTTCAGAACTAATCCTTTATGCCCAAGTGGTTTGAGTTTAAGTCAAACTATCCATCTCCCTGTGTTTTCCTGAAGCTATAAATGAGAGAGAGGATACTCCATACCATGGACATTCACAGACCACTCCGTTACTATTTTGACAAATCCTTTGAGATCTTCAGATCAATTGTTCATTTCTTGTGAAAAGAAGGAACAACCTTTTGTCAAAACAGTTTCCAAGATGGTTGTCAAAGGCTGTTATTTTTAGTTATACTCACCATGACAAATCTGTTCAAGGCAAGTTAAGGCCCACACTACAAGGACCTTGGCTTTTTGGAAAGGGTTGGATTTTGGAAGTGTTCAAAAAGCTGCTATTGGTCCTGTGTACATATGTTTACAGAGCACTATAACCTTGATTCTTTCTGTCCACCTATAGATCCTCTTCTTTAAATGCATTCTTGTATGCAAATGTTTTTGAAAGGGGTTTTGTAAAAGAGGCTTCCAAGAAAACCAGTGCCCCCCCTTAGGATCTTAATTTTGTGCTAAAGAAGCTAACTTTGAACCAGCTGACCTGGGTTGACTATATGGGAAACAGGTTTACTGAGTGGTCTGACCTCTACAAGACTGGTGTTTGAGTTCCAAGCTTTTGTGGTGAGTCAGCTCTGTCTTATTTTTCATATGGACAGGGTTTCATTGAGTACTTATCCTTTAATGCCTAAAGTAATATCAGTGTTTACTTTAAGCCAACCTAGCCATCTCCCTGTTTTTCTTTCCTGAACCCAAAACTGTTGAAGAAAAGATACTCCATACATTGGATGTTCAGAGACAGCTCTGGTACTATCTTGATGGAATTAAATCTTTCAAATCTTCAGATCATTGTTCATTTCTGCGAAAGTAAAAAGAAGGGGACAACCTGTGTCAAAACAGATCATGTCCAGATGGTTGTCTAAGGCTATTACCTTTTGTTAGTCACCACAACAAAACTATTCCAGGCAGGGTCAAGGGCTACTCTTCAAGGCCCTTGGGTTCATCTATGGCTTTTTGGAAAAGATAGATTCTAGTTGTGTCTTTTGGCTTTTCCCAGTTGGGGGTCGCCACAGCGGAACTCCAGTCCGCTGATTGGAAGTAGATTTTTACGTGCAGAGTTGCCAGCCCTGACGCACAACCTTCAACGAAGGTACGCCCATTCATACATGTCTCCACACAGAAGACGCTCTAGCTGAGAATTGAACACGACAACGTCTTACTGTGAGGCGACAACACTACCGTGGCATGATGTCCTTCAAGGATGCATCTGCAGTCATAACATATGGGTTGTCCTGCCTCAGGCAGCCCTTCGGTCGGCCGGATTCCAAAGTCTGGGTCTGGCCTCGGCTGATGTCGCTCTTTCCCAGACGTCAGAGCCTCTGTGGTATAAAGGCATCAGCTGACGCCATTTTCCCCAGTCTTTCTTGCTGTGCGGTGCCCGAAGCAGAAGCTGTTCGCAAGTGCCGGTCGGTCAGATCCAGTGAATTCAGCTACCGAAGACTTCGAAAAAAGCCAAGTACCCTGTTGGGGACTCTTTCTCGCCTCAGCCGATGTCAGACAAAGTAAATAATTGTTTAACTTGTGGGAAACAAATACCTCATAAGGATTTCCATTCCTACTGCCTTCCTTGCTTAGGCCCAGACCACGACGTATCAGCCTGTTCAGCCTGTGCTTCCTTCAACCGACGAACTCTTAGACGTCAGTCGGAGTTTGCAGTGGAATTTTTTGGGGCCGGTTTTGCTTATAAAATGCCGTCGGAGACTCCGACTTTACATTTGGTGAAAAAACGGAAGGAAAAGGACCGACACTCGCGGCCCGCGGTTTCGGCTGAAACCACGATAAGGCCTACCGCGAGTGTCTCGGTTTCGGCTGAAACAGAGTCCTCGGAGATTCCTACTTCCGAAACCATTCAACCGACCACCGCGGCCCGGGAGGCCCCGGCTGAGTCGGCTACCGAACTACCTACCGAAACCAGTGTTCAGGAAATGTCCGACACCATACCTTTGGACATTTCTCCTCCTGCACGTGGGGCAGCTAGGCCCCCTGCTTCCATGTCCATTAAGGCCTTTTCTAGGGCTAAAGCTGCTAAACTTTCTAAAGCTTTGCCTCCCAAGACTACCTCCCAGAGGCCTTCCTCCAGTTCTCAGATCCTCAGCCTTGCAGAGGACCGTATTTCCTTAATTAGAGGTTCACAACCTCACCCAGACAGGGCCTCTCACCCACCACCGGACAAAAGGCCCAGGACTGACCCCTCTGACCCACACTCTTCAGATGAGTCCTCGGATGGATCTGAGTTGTCAGACCACCAGGAGGAGGCTTATTCGCCTTATGAGGATTCAGATGCTGAGGAATCTATCCCTTCGGACTCCCCTCCTGAAGAGTTTTCCTTTGGTGAGACTCTACACTCCATGAGAGAGCATTTTCAATGGCAAGGTCAGGATTTCTCTGATTCTAGAAAAAGATTAAGGACATTTTTGCATTTGCCTCAACATAGGCCCTTAGCTATACCTCCTGTTCTGAATGTAATTGATGATGTGTACAATGATGTCAGTACAGCCCCTGATACTCTTCCTCTGGCCCCTGCCAAACCTGATAGATACTACAGGGTCCCGGATTCTCATTTCCATCTGTATAAAGCCCATTCTGCAGACCCAGAAACTATTTCTCAGGGTCCTAAAGGGGTTGCGGCCGCCACTGCCAAAAATCCTCTACCCTCTGAAAGAGAGTCTAGAGCTTTAGAGAGATGGGGAAAGAAGGTATATACTTCTGCAACTCTTTCTGTCAGGGCATTAAATTGTCAATTTCATATGATACAGTACCAAGAGTATTTGTTAGATGAACTGAATAAGAAACTTTCTTCTCCTGAACCCCTTGACCGTAAATCCCTTCAGGATTTGGTACACAACTCACAACAGGTTAGTAATCATTTCTTAAAATGTGGCTATGATGCATTGGAGGCTTCATTTAGGTCAGCTATGACTGGGGCAGTTATTCGTAGGCATGCCTGGCTGAAGGAACAATCTTTGCCAGACCATGTTAAAGCAAAACTCCTGGATGCTCCAATGGAGAAACAAAATTTATTTGGCTCCTCTGCTCAGGAGATCTTAAGGTTGAAGAAAAGGCAAAATCTGTGCAAACAGTTAAGGATTTCCAGCAAGTACAACCACCGAGATTCAGCAGAAACTGGCCTACTAAGAATTGGTCCTTTCCAGAGTCGGACAGAGCCCAGAGAGGCAGGAACAGGCGCCCTAGAGGCAGAGGCCAATGGAGGGGCTCCTACAGAGGCAGTCAGTGGCAGCCTGCCAACCAGAGTAGTGCAACAGCAACAACAACTACTACACCAGGACAGGCTCAATGACTTTACTCTGATTCCGCCTACCAGGGATCACCTTCAAGCACCCTTGGGTGGAAAGCTGGCTTTATTCTCAAAAAACTGGCATTATATTACAAGGGACACATGGACACTGCAAATAATAGACAAAAGGATACAGGTTCCACTTCCACACTTTGCCAAAAAGAATGCCAAACCTTCCACCAAATCAGAGGGTAGAGGCTTTAAGGCAGATCAACAATTTGCTTCAGATGAAAGCTATAGAAAAGGTACCACGCTCAGAACAAGGCCAAGGATTTTATTCCAGACTATTCCTTGCACCAAGAAAAGAAAATCAATGGAGGCCTATTCTCGACCTGTCCGCACTGAATACTTACCTCATTGTGCCAAAATTCAAGATGCTGACACTACAGCAACTTCTTCCCATGTTGGGCAAGGAGTCTTGGCTGGTGACTCTAGATCTCAAGGAGGCATACCTGCACGTCCCTATTCGACCAAGTTGCAGAAGGCACCTCAGATTTCATGCAGGATCAGAGCATTATCAATTCTCAGCATTGCCCTTTGGCTTATCTACTGCGCCCAGAGTATTCACGAAATGCCTGGCATCAGTAATTGCGCATTGCAGGCTTCAGGGAATTCAAATCTACCCATACCTGGACGACTGCCTAATACAAGCGGACAACAAGGGAAAATTGATAAAGGACTCTTCCTATGCCATCCACCTGCTACAGGCCTTGGGATACACAGTCAACATTCAAAAGTCAAGACTAGTGCCATCCCAAAGGATAACCTTTTTGGGTGCAGATCTGGACACAACCACCCAAATGTTTTTTCTCACAGAAGAAAAACAAAAACAGCTTCCAGATTACTTCATGATTCTGACAAGACAAACTCAGCTTACTGCAAGGAAAATCCTGCAGGCCCTGGGTTACATGGCATCCTGCATAATTCTGATACCACACGCCAGGCTGCATATGAGAAAATTACAATGGTACCTAAGGAGTGTATGGTCTCAACACAGTCACAGTTTAGAAACCTTGATACCAATCATTCCATGCCTTCAAAAGGAATTTCTGTGGTGGGCTCAGGCCTGCCAGTCCAACAAAGGGTTGCCTTTCAACAAACCAAAAACAAGGCAGACCATCACCACGGACGCTTCAGACCGAGGATGGGGAGCACACATGGAGGACAAATGTATCCAGGGCCTATGGCCTCAAGGACAATTAGGCATGCACATAAACCAAAAGGAAATACTGGCAGTGATGCATGCAATCGAGGCCTTCAAACCCTTCCTCCGACAAGGCCACCTGTTAATAAGGTCAGACAACACCACGGTCATGTGGTACATAAACAAGCAGGGAGGCACACATTCTTACCCTCTATGCCGGCTGGCTATGAATCTATGCCTGAAACTCAATATTCAACTACAGTCCCAGTTCGTGCCAGGAAAAGAGAACACACTGGCAGACAGCTTAAGCAGAACTACCATGGATGCACATGAATGGATGCTGCACCCAGACATCTTCCAACTCATAGCAAAGGCATGGGGAATGCCGGAGATAGATCTGTTCGCCTCCCCACTCAACCATCAACTGAGGACATTCTGCTCAAGGGCATACCACCCACAAGCTTGGAGGATGGACTCTCTCTCTTTCAGCTGGAAAGCTCTAAAAGTATATGCCTTCCCACCTCTTCCATTAATGTACAAGGTTCTACTGAAGACCCGGGAGGAACAGCCAAGAGTGATACTGATAGCTCCAGACTGGCCAAGGCAACACTGGTATCCATTATTGAGAAGCATGTCTCAGGCAAAACCATGGCCTCTCCCCCTATGGCTTCTTCTGACGCAGAACAATTTCAAGATCATGCATCCCAACTTGAAAACATTGCAGCTAACTGCCTGGAAGATTCCTTAAATCCCAATCAAACTGCTTTATCACAGAGTGAAGGACATTATCTTGGAAGCTCGCTGCCCTTCCACAAGGAAGACATACTCAGCTAAATGGAAAAGATTTCTCATTTGGAACACATCAAAAGGCTCAGATGTGACAATGGCAAGCATGACACATATCCTGGAATACTTAGCAGAATTGTTCCACAATGGCCTGTCTATTCCTCCATTAAGATTCATGCCTCAGCAATTTCAGCAGAATACAATGTGGATCCACCTATCTTCTCACACCCTCTCCTCAGACAATTTCTGAGAGGGATCAAAAATATTAAACCTCCAAGAAGACCCCCTCTACCTGCTTGGGATCTCAACTTTGTGCTGGAGAAACTGACACTTCCTCCCTTTGAACCAGCAGCATCAGCGGATCTACAGATGTGAGAGTGTTCAATCTCGCCTTTGTTCTTACACATGGGTTCGGAGCCGATCCTCGGCTCCGTGCCGGCCGACTGCAAGCTCTGCATCGAGAAGAAGCTCGAGGACATCTAATACCCACAATCCCCCTCTGCCTTTACCTCAGATCTAGTTTGCCGCTGCTGCAGTACGCATCGCTGGAGACTAGCTCGGGGCTGTTCAGATAAGATATTTTATCTATTCTGTACTGTTTTCAGAAAAGTTCTTTAAAATTAGTTACTTAGTTAGAGAGTAGGTGTGTGAGTGCAGGAATTCTCTATACTTTGAACAAGTTAACTTGTTAACTTTCGAGTAGAGTTTTTCGGGACCTACCCCTTCTTGACTTGTGACAAAAATTTTTTTTGTAATCTTGCCTTTTGGCACTTTATTACTGGATTAGACTTCGGATTCGACTTAGTTGACTAAAAACTTGTTAGTCTTGTTTTAGCTTTATCTAACAGACTTTTACCCGGATTTGACTTTTTTACTGGATTGGACTTTTTACTGGACTTGACTGTGTTCATTGTTAATATGTCTGAAAAGATGAAATCTGGTTTTAAACGTTGTCAGTGTGGCCAAAAAATGTCGGTCACAGACAACCACAGTTCCTGTGTCTACTGTCTTGGCCTTCTCCACTTACAAGAGGATTGCTCTATTTGTCACTCTTTTAGTGGGAGGGTCATGACAGATAGGCGCAGGAAACTGATGGATAGAGGATTGCTGAAACCCTCTTTCCAGGAGGCTTTGGATGCTTCAGACCAGGCATCCAAGTCTTGAAGGGGTCGAAGACGCCGGAGCCAAAGTCATCGGCTCCGAGCTCTTCGAGTGTAGTTAGATCACCGGTTCCACAGACTTGGGGCCAAGTGTTCAACTGTTGGCAGTTTCGAGCCTCGAGTCTTGGAACCGGTGACGGAGCTCCCCACCGACTGTTGAGGTCGGCTCCGTCTTCGATCCTTCGACTGCTCTTCTAGAGCCCTTTCCGACACCGACGTGGACCGTGTGGTGCAGAAGCTTATGGAGCATACGGCCCTGTCCAAGCTTATTTCGGTCTCCTCTCAGTTGATGTCGAGACTTGAAGGCCTGCCACTATCTCCATCTGTTCCTCCTCCGAGACCTGTTCTGTCTTCGGAGCCGGAAGAAGCTGACCTGATGATTGTGGAGCCCTCGGTGCCTGAACCGTCTTTTTCTCGGTCGGTACCGTTTACCTCGACTCCATCCGATCCGGTACCGG
Source organism: Protopterus annectens (assembly GCF_019279795.1). Classification (NCBI taxonomy): domain Eukaryota; kingdom Metazoa; phylum Chordata; order Ceratodontiformes; family Protopteridae; genus Protopterus; species Protopterus annectens. The sequence goes on along the minus strand of NC_056743.1, from coordinate 1,236,049,302 downwards.
AGTCTCGGGCCCGGTCTGTCCTTGGTTCGGGACCGAGTCGGACCGATGTTTCGTTCCGACTCTCCTCTCGAGCCTCGCACGGATCGATTCGGTTCCGTCCTCGGGTCGGTGCCTTCGGTTCCTGTTTCGGGTATTCTGCCCATTTCTTCGAACCGGGAGATACCTCGACTGGGACCCGGGGCCTTCGACCTCATGAGGAAGGTGTTGTCTACCCAGACAACCACATCAGCAGGTACAGCTTCTCCTCCCGCAAAGGACCGTTATCCTCCTCTGCACCCACGGCCACGCCCAAGCGGGCACCAGTGTCTCAGCCACCCCTGGAGGGTGCCCCTCTTCCTCGGAGGCTTCTTCGGATGCTCCCACGAAGAAGTTCCTAGGAAAAGACTGTGTAAGAGGAGACACTTGGATTCTCCACAAGAATCCTTAACATCTGATACTGACTTAGATGAGTCAGAAGGGTCCCCTAAGTCACCTTCAGAGGATGTCTCTTTTGCTGACATCTTGGAGATCCTTAAACAGAGAGGTGACTGGCAAGCCCTCCCCCCTTCTGAGGATGAGTCAGTTTTGCTGAAGGCATTTGGTGCCCGTCCTTCCTCCTCCTGGGTCACTCCGCCCTTTGAGTTAATGGAATTAATTGCTCGAAGGGCGTGGGAGACCCCTGACACAGTGGAACCTGTCCCTAGGAAGCCAAATAAGTACATCACGGCACCACAGGACAAAGCTTACCTTACCAAAGGAGTTCCAGAAGACGCCATGGTGGTGGCAGCGGCCACGAAAAAGGAGATGTCGGAGTCTTCCTCATCTGTCCATCCGCCTAACAAAGATTCTAGGACCATGGACAGATATGGGAAGCGCATTTTCAGTTCAGCGGCTTTCTATGCTCCCTGAACTTTTTGGCCCATTTTACTCGTTTACCGAGGGAACTAGTCAAAGAGTTGGGAGATACCCCTCAGGGTGCAACAGATGCTGCTGTCTCGAAAAAGTTACAGCGCAGCTCAACACCCTTACGTCTATTGTGAACTCGTCCATGAGGCTGATATCCTATGCAGCAAGGATCGAGTAGGGCAGCGGCTTCAGCGATTGCTCTTCGTAGGCAATCCTGGATGCGCTTATGTTCGCTTATGGAAGCCTTCAAGTCTTCCTTTACTAACGCCCCATTTGATGGAGCCACACTTTTGGCCCTAAAGTAAAGGAGACCCTTACCCGGTGTGAACAGGAGGGAAAGACTCTGTCTGCTGTCGGAGTCCGTTTTCCACCCTTCCAGACCGCACCCAAAGGGCAACGTGGTGGGAAAATGTGGTTCAAAACCCCAAAGATCTTTTCCAGACACACAGGGTGATGCCCCTCTAGAGGCAGAGGGGGCAGAGGTGGAAGACGCCGCCTGGCGGCAGAGGGGTCCGCAAAACCAAGGTGACAGGGATAACCTCCTGGCAAACCTTTTCAGCACTCCTGAGAGGAGGCCCGACTGTCCTGCTCTGGAGGCAGTCGGGGTCGCTTAGCTTTATACCCTCAGGCCTGGCAAAACCTTTCTTCAGACAATTGGGTAAAAGCGTTGTTACCAGAGGTTACAAAATCCCATTTCTATCCACCCCATTCCAAAGAAAAAACTCCCAGATGTACCACCCCATCTGCGAGAACCAGCAGCTACAGAAATTTCAAAGCTGCTAAGAAAAAGAGTCATCCAACCAGTCCCAGCGGACCAAATAGGATTCGGAACTTACTCAAGGTTCTTTTTAGTTCCAAAGAAAACAGGGGACTGGAGGCCAATTCTGGACCTAAGTCATCTCAACACCTTTGTCAAGAAGGAAAAGTTCCGAATGGTCACGCTTCAATCGATCCTTCCATTCTTACGGAAGGACGACTGGATGTGCTCAATAGATCTGAAGGACGCATACTACCACATCAAGATGGCCAGGGCGTCCAGAGATCATTTGCGCCCGGCTGGGAGCCAGTCACTATCAGTTTCGAGCCCTGGCCTTTGGCCGGACCACACGCCCCAGGGTCTTCACCAAATGCATGGCAGTGGTAGCGTCTCATCTGAGGCGCGGAGGATTGCAGGTGTTTCCGTGATCTGGACGACTGGCTCCTGTCTGCCACCACCAGGCGTCAACTGATTCAAGCCAGGGATTACTCCCTACAACTTTGTACACACCTTGGCATTTCAGTAAACTTGAAAATCTTTGCTACAGCCATCACAGCATATCTTATTTATAGGAGCGGAATTGGATACGCGTCAGTTAATTCTAAAACTTCCGACAGAAAGAATATTAGCACTTCAGTTCAACATTTCCCTTCTGCTGTCGTCCAGAAAATCCCCAGCAAAAATTGTTCTGAAAGTTTTGGGTCTCATGGCAGCTTCTCTCATAGCAATACCACTGGGAAGACTGCACATGAGAGTGCTACAATGGCTTCTATTTGCACAATGGTCATTCCAACATCTTCCACTGACTCACGAAATTCTGATAATGAAAACATGCAAATCACACCTAATGTGGTGGTTACAGACTTGCAACCTATCCGGCGGAAGACCATTTGTGCTACCCACACCGTCAGCGACGATAACCACGGACGCTTCCCTGATAGGGTGGGGGGGCATCTTTCAGGGACAGACAGTCCAAGGCGAATGGACCAATCTAGAGTACAATCTGCACATCAATGTTCTGGAGTTGAGGGCAGTGTTTTTGGCGTTGCAACACTTTGCTCCCCTTCTTCCTCCAGGGACCATTGCAGTTCAGACAGACAACATGTCCGTAGTCTGGTACATAAACAAGCAAGGGGGAACCAGGTCCTACCAACTATGCAGAGAGGCCATGAGAATTTGGCAATGGGCAGAGTCCACCGGTCGCTTTCTGATCGCAACGCACATCCCGGGTCATCCAACGCCATAGCCGACAGGCTGAGCAGGGCAATATTATTGCCTCACGAGTGGTCCCTCAAACAGTCAGTTGCGGAACAGATTTTTCGCAAATGGGGCCAGCCTACCTGCGATCTGTTTATGCCTCCAATGAACGCCAAATGCAGGAGCTACTTTGCCCTATTACCCTCCAGGGAAGTCCCAAGGGACGTGCTGGTGCACGATTGGCCCCCGGTCTCCTATATGCCTTTCCTCCATTTCCTGATTGCAAAGTTTCTGCAGAAAGCAAACAACCTTCAGAGGACTATAATTCTCATTGTCTGCTCTGGCCTCGTCAAATTTGGTTCCCTTTCTTGCAGCACCGCATTCGGGACCTTGGATGCTGGACCCAGAGCCAGATCTACTGACTCACTCGTCAGGAGTTCCTCACCCATCCCTGAATCTCTCCATCTGGCAGCTTGGCTCCGCTTCCCTTTAGCCAGGTCAATTCCCTTACTTCGGTTCAGGATATTTTGGTAGCTTCTCATAAAGTTTCTACCATAAAGACTTATACTAGTAAATGGAAACGTTTTGTCTTTTGGGCGGAGTCACATCAGTTGGACCCTGTTACAGCTCCGTTGAATAAGGTCTTAGAATTTCTAACGAATTATTTCAGGAAGGAGCTTCGCTACCTTGAGAGTACAGTTAGCTGCCATTTCTAGCTATCCTATAGAAGAATGTGGTGCGCCTATTATGGCTCACAGACTCTGTAAAGCCTTTTTAAAAGGTTCTTTTCATATTAGACCACCAGTCAGAAGCCCGACATCACCGTGGAATTTAAATTTACTGCTCTCTAAATTGATGCTACCACCCTTTGAACCAGCTTCAAGTTGCACTTTGAAATTTTTGTCATGGAAAACATTATTCCTAGTGGCTATTACATCGGCTGGACGGGTGTCTGAGCTGCAGGCTCTTTCGGTCAAACATCCCTATTTAATTTTTCATTCGGACAGAGTATCCCTACGCACTAATCCATCCTTTCTTCCCAAAGTTTGTTCTACTAGTAATATTAACCAGTCCATTGAATTACCCACCTTCTTTAAAGACCACTCTAATAAATTAGAGTATATGTTGCACAAACTGGACGTCCATAGACAACTCAGATTTTATTTGGATAGAACAAAAGATCACAGGAAATCTGATCAGCTATTTATAGCTTTTGCTGACAGCAGAAAGGGTCTTGCAGTTACGAAACGAACACTTTCTAAGTGGCTAACTGATTGTATCATTTATGTTTATGAAAATTCTGATCAAACATTATCAGCAAAACCCAGAGGACATTCTACCAGATCAATTTTTACATCTTTGGCTCATGCAGCTCGCCTACCTTTAGACATCATTTGCGGCTGCTACTTGGGCTAAACCACATACATTTATTTCTCATTACAAAGTGGACAGGGTTTCTAGGGATAGGGCAACCTTTGGTTCCACTGTGCTCAAGAACGTTCTCCTTGAGTTCCTCAGGATCATGGAGCTAGGACGCTACCCATGTGTAAGAACAAAGGCGAGATTGAACACTCTCACATAAAGAAGTTATGTCCTTACCATAACGCTCCATGTGGAGTGTTCATCTCGCCTTGGTTATTACACTCCCACCCTTCCCACCCTTAGGAAGAACGCTCGATTTGGTGCCTGGTCTGAATATTCTCCTTCTGCTGTTGCAGTGTTGGTATTACTATCATACCTTTGGTATGTTGTATATAGGTAATTATGTATATAGTTTGGCATGTATGCGTGATTGTTGCCTGGTTTGCTTGCAAACTAGATCTGAGGTAAAGGCAGAGGGGGATTGTGGGTATTAGATGTCCTCGAGCTTCTTCTCGATGCAGAGCTTGCAGTCGGCTGGCACGGAGCCGAGGATCGGCTCCGAACCCATGTGTAATAACCAAGGCGAGATGAACACTCCACATGGAACGTTATGGTAAGGACATAACTTCTTTTTTCTGTCTTGGAAAACTGCATTCCTTCTGGCAATAACTTCAGCAAGAAGAGTATCTGAGTTACAAGCATTAATGGCAGTACAGCCATTTCTTATTTTCCATCAGGACAGAGTTTCACTAAGAACCAATCCTACTTTTATGCCAAAGGTGGTATCTAGGGTATCCTTGAACCAAGCTATTCACTTGCCTACGTTCTTCCCAAATCCACAGACTAGAGGGGAAAAACTGCTGCACACCCTGGATATACACAGACAACTACGCTACTACTTGGACAGAACTAAAACTAGCAGAAAAACTGACCAACTATTTGTAGCATATGCTACTGGGGTGCAAGGAAAAGCAATTTCCATACAGACAATTTCAAAATGGATAGGAAATTGCATTCGATTTTGCTTCTCCTTTCATGGAAAGACAGTTCCTGAAAACATCAGGCCTCATTCCACAAGGGCCACGGCCACCACTACAGCCTTCCTACGAGGGGTGGCTACCAAGGACATTTTAGAAGCTGCTACTTGGAGCTCCGTGCATACATTTGCCAAGCATTACAATCTACCTTTATACTCCAGATCCAGAGCAGGCTTTGCTACTGCAGTCCTGCAGGGGATCTTAACTACACCATCCTTTTCTTAGTACCTCCTCCCCCAGATTGGCTATGGTATTCTACCCATATGTTATGACTGCAGATGCATCCTTGAAGGACATAGTACAGTTTTGTACCTACCATAAATGTAGATGTCCGATAGGTATGCATCTGCAGTCAGGTTTACCCTCCCTCCTACCCCTCTGTGGTATTCCTAGGGTACTTACCCATCTTTTAGCTAGCTGGGGGAATCTATTATGGTGTATTTGTTTGTTTATACATGTATATATTTATATAATTTTGCAAATGTTTGGAACTTTCTGCATGTATCCAAATTTAGCCTTCCTAGAGGGCACCTGGCATCTGGGGCAAGAAAAACTGAGGAAAATGGCGTCGGCTGATGCCTTTATACCCCAGAGGCTCTGACGTCTGGGAAAGTGCGACATCAGCCGAGGCCAGACCCAGACTTTGGAATCCGGCCGACCGAAGGGCTGCCTGAGGCAGGACAACCCATATGTTATGACTGCAGATGCATACCTATCGGACATCTACATTTATGGTAGGTACAAAACTGTACTTTCTAAAAGCTGCAACTTGGTCCTCTGTACATAGTTTTACAAAACACTATAAGCCTGATTCCTTCTGTAGGTCTAGATCAGACTTTGCAAGGACTATCCTCCAGGAGCTGCTGGACTGTTCTCCTTCCACTTCCTAAATGTAAGATAGGGTAGTATATATTAACATATATGTGTGTGTGTGTGTGTATATATATATATATATATATATATATGTGTGTGTGTGTGTATATATATATATATATATATATATATATATATATATATATATATATATATATATATATATCCTATATGGCTAAGGCTGTGGCAGTAGTGATCAATATGATGAACATAATATAGTTGTGTAAGTAAACTTACTATAATGGTAGATGTTCGAATGATCCCTGCTGCAGTAGCCTCTCCCTTCCCCCATCCCCTTGTTTTTGGTGGTGTTGATGCCATGGCTTGGTGTTTCTTCATAGCTTTGTCTTTTCAAGGCTTATTTTGCATGTCTTTGCTAGAAAAGCACTGAATGGTTTGGAGCCCATACTTGTCTATTCGTCGACTTAGCTCGAGCTGCCAGAAAGTTTGGACATGTGCAAGGTGCCCTGAAGCTTTGGAAGTTGACTGGCTGTTAAATCCTTGGTAGGTTATAATCCCTATAAGACTACTGCTGCAATGATCATTCAGACATCTACTAGTATGGTAATTCATTACACAACTGTACTTCAGTTTTTTGGCATAGGCTCTCTAAGTTTGGGAACAACCCTTTCTATTTTCTGTTGCTTAAATCATTGTGCTAAAAGTCTTTGTGCTTTGGAGTTGTTAAAAAGTTGTTAAAATATAGTTGTTTAACAGCAGCCTTTATACACTTGTGCATATTATCCAAATACTCCCTTATTTTCCCTTTAGCACTTCGCAGTTGCTCCCCCTCTTGTTCTGTCAGATTCTCCTTGTTCTATGCCATCCCCTTTAAGTAATTGCTATCATCTCTTTCCTACACTTTCTCTTGTATTTCTACCACATTTTAAAGTATGTTTTCATTTTATCCTACTCGCTTGCTATCACTAATGAAGACATTTCTCTCTTCCCTAATAGCTCTTGAATCATTCCTTAACTTCCTTTTTTTAACAGGTAAGTTGGAAAGCATGTGTCTCATTTTTATTTCATTACGCTGCATCTTTCCTGTTTTTTGCTGGTACATGACCAGTTATTGAATGTGTGTCAAAGCTTTCATTTACAGACGTAGGCTCCTGTGAAATATAAAGCCCAGATGTTAAGTTGTCAATCTCGCCTTCATTCTTGCTGGATGGGTTCGGAGCCGATCCTCGGCTCCGACTCGGCACTTGCTTTAGCTTGAGAACTCCTTTTACCAGCTCGAGGCAACCCTATATCCCATGATGCAAGGTGGAACTACCCCAGATCTCGTTTGCCGCTTAGCGAAAGAGGTCTCCTTTGCCAGCTGAGGTAAGTAATTTTTTGTCAAAAAAGCTTAGTTAGGGATTTATTTCCCCCTTGTTTCCACTTTCATAGTGTGTAGTGTGTTTACAGCCTACCCTATTCCCTTACAGTTCAAAACTTTTTAATTCCCTTGGTAATTGTATAAAAGTTTAGTTAGGCCTAGACCCCATTGGTTAATCCCTACCTGTGTGTCTGTGTTAGGGGATTAATTGTGTGTGTTTGTTGGGGTGTGTGTGTGACTTCTTCCTTAGAAATATGTCAAAGGAAGGCAAGGTGTCAGGCTTCAAGAAGTGTGACTCGTGCTGTCAGAAAATGTCTCTGACAGACGGTCACACTTCTTGTGTTTACTGCCTGGGGCCTTTGCACCTGCAGGACTCCTGTGCTTTGTGTCACTCTTTTAGCCAGAGAGTCCTGCAGGAACGGAGGAATAAGCTAATCCTCCGTGGCTTACTTAAGCCAGAAGGTTCTCCCTCTAAAACAGGGTCTGGTAAACCTTCTAAGCCACCGAAGGCTCAGGCTACAGTATCCAAGCCTCCTCCGGTGGCTCCGGCTCCGGCTGGAACCGATCTATCTGCTTCCAAAGTAGTGGGTTCGGCACCGATTGGTTCCGACACCCGGTCTACTGTGGCCTTGTCGGCTCCGGCTGGAGCCGACACCTTATCCAGCATCGGAGCCGAGAAACCTTCGGCTCCATCTGGAATTCAGGGGACTTCGGCTCCGATGACTTCGTCCCGAAAGAGATCTCGGTCCCCTTCGTTGCAGAGTATCCACTCGGCTCCAGGGTCTCCTCTTTTGTCGGAGCGGAGCCATCGGAGCCGATCTTCGAGATCTTCCAGGCTGTCTGACCACGACTTAGAGAGGGTGGTAAGCAGGCTGTTGAAGTCGCAGGCACTGGCCCAAATGCTCCATAGCCCGTCTCAGCAGACTTTGGCTATTGTTTCACCCCTTGAACTTCCTCCTCCGACTCCACACCAGAGTTCGGAGCCGGAGCTTCTTGGGACAGCGACTGTTTCGGCGCCGGAGCCGATACATCCTTCGGCTCCGTCGTCCTCGGCTCCGATCTCCTCCTTGAGGCCTTCCTTGGAGGGATCCGGTCGTCGGGTTTCCCTTGTCGGCTCCGAGGGGGCTAGTGGCATCGGACCCTTGTCCGACCCCACTCTCCCTCTCGGGGCTTCGGCTTTGGTAAGCTCGGCACCGACATCGGACTCGGAGCCTTCCCTCTCAGTGGAGCCGGGAATTCCTGTATCCTTGGATCGGGGATATTCCGGTCTCCCGAGGAGGGGAGCCTTTGAGGTGATGAGGAGTGTCCTGGCTACTGAGCCAGGTCAACGGTCCATCCCTCTAGCTCCTCCCTCTTCGGTGCCTGTAGACACCTCTTGCCAGCCTCTTGCTCTCAGGCCCAGGGATCCATCGCCCCAGGTTTCCCCATTGGGAATTTCCTCCTCTTCGAAGTTTCTCCTGATCCGCAGGTGAACCCCTCAGAAGAGGACGTGTAAGAGGAAACACACAGACTCCCGAGTCTACTACATCTGATACCGACTTAGATGAGTCGGAGGGTTCCCCACGATCCCCTCTGAGGATGTCTCCTTTTCAGACATCCTTGAGCTCCTCAAACAGAGGGGAATTGGCCATCCATTGATCCCTCCAAGGATGAGTCGGTATACCTGGAGGCTTTGGATCCCGACCCTCCACCTCCTGGGTGTCTCCGCCTTCGACCCACTTATGCAGGTAGTGGCTCAGAGCGGGCGGCTCCAGATTCTGTGGAACCTGTCCCCAGGAGACCATCCAAGTTTATTACGGCCCCTACGACAAACAGTTTCTTTCCAAGGCGTCTCTGTGGATGCTATGGTGGTGGCGGCCACTAAGAAGGAACTGGCGGATCCTTCAGTACCTGTCCATCCTCCTAACAAGGATTCTAGGACCATGGACAGGTATGGAAAGCGGATGTTTTCTTCAGCGACCTTTGCTATGCGTTAAGCTGAACTACCTTTGTCACTTCACCAGGCTTCAAAGAGATATTCTCAAGGAACTGGGTGAAGTGGTCCAGGATCCTTCTGCTGCTGGGGCTCAAGAAAAGATTGCCTCACAGCTAGCAATCCTGAATTCCTTATCCAACTCCTCCATGCGGCTCATATCCTATGCGGCCGATGGAGCGAGCAGGGCCGCAGGCACAGGAGTTGCTCTTAGACGCCAAGCCTGGATGCGGCTTTGTAATTTTGTGGACCCCTTTAAGGTGTCCTTCACTAATACACCCTTTGATGGTTCGGCTTTGTTCGGACCTCAGGTGAAGGATACCTTGACCAGGTGTGAGCAGGACGGTAAAACTCTTTCTGCCGTTGGAGTCCATTTTTCCACCCCTTCTAGACCATATCCCAAGGGTCAGAAGGGAGGGAAGATGTGGTTCCAAAGCCCAAGGAGCTACACGGACACACGTGGTCAGTTTACCCCCAGAGGCAGAGGGGGTAACAATAGACGCCGCCCTAGAGGCAGGGGGGTCCTCAGAACCAGGGCAACAGGGAGTCTCTTCCTGAGAAGCCCTTTCAGCATCCCTGAGGTGTTGCCCGACTGTCCACCCTTGGAGGCAGTCGGGGGAAGGATTTTGCTGTACCCAGTAGCCTGGCATTCCCTCTCACAAGATATGTGGGTACAGTCGATCATATCCGAGGGTTACAAAATCCCTTCGAAAGGTATCCCGTACCTCAACAATCCCTTCCAGACATCTCACCCGGTCACAGGGATTTGGCAGAACAGGAGGTTTCAAAGCTCCTAGGAAAAAGAGCCGTCCAGACTGTGCCGGCAGACCAGGTAGGATCCGGCGTCTACTCGAGATTCTTTTGGTCCCCAAAAGGACGGGAGATTGGAGACCAATATTAGACCTGAGCAGTCTAAACAGATTTGTCAAGAAGGCAAGATTCCGGATGGTCACGCTTCAGTCCATTCTGCCCTTTCTGGGCAAGGACAACTGGATGTGCTCTATAGACCTTCAGGACGCGTACTATCACATAAAGATTCACAGGCGCTCCAGAAGGTTTCTCCGCTTTCGGCTAGGGACCAGTCATTACCAATTCAGAGCCCTGCCCTTTGGCCTCACTTCAGCCCTCAGAGTGTTTACCAAATGCATGGCAGTGGTCACAGCTCATCTGAGACGTCAAGGATTCCAGGTGTTTCCTTATTTGGACGACTGGCTCCTCTCCGCCACCACCAGGTGTCAACTTCTTCAGACCAGAGACTACACTCTGTAGCTTTGCAGGAGTTTGGGAATTTCAGTAAATTTCGAAAAATCTTCTCTGTGGCCTTGCCAATCTATCACCTTTATAGGCGCAGAATTAAACACCGTCAAAATGTTAGCCAGACTAACAGATCAAAGAATTCTGGACATCCAAAAATTTGTTCGGATTCTATTGCAGAGCAGCAAGGTCAAAGCCAGATTTATACTGAAGGTTCTAGGTCTTATGGCTGCGGCCATTGTTCTTCTACCACTGGCTCGCTTCCACATGCGTCTTCTGCAGTGGATGCTATTCACTCAGTGGTCGTACCACAGTCTCCGATGAGGCACGAAATCTTAGTCACACAGTCGTGCAGAACTCATCTGAATTGGTGGATATCTTCCCTCTTCTTCATCAGGGCCGACCCTTTGTTCCCCTCCTCCAGTTGCCACAGTCACTACGGATGCCTCTCTGATTGGGTGGGGGGGGGCATTATCAGGGCAGGATGGTCCACCGGACGTGGCAACCCATAGAATACCATCTGCACATAAATGTCCTGGAGATGAGAGCGGTGCTTTTAACGTTGCAGGCCCTCAACGACTTTCTTCCCACGGGGACTATTGCAGTACAAACGGACAACATGTCCGTGGTCTGGTACATCAACAAGCAGGGCGGGACCAGGTCCTATCCGTTGTCGAGAAGCTCTCAGACTTTGGCAATGGGCAATCTCCTCTCATCGGTTTCTGATAGCAACGCACATCCCGGCAGGTCCAACCTCTTGGCGGACAGGCTGAGCAGATCCATTCTGATGCCTCACGAGTGGTCTCTCAATCAATCTGTAGTGGATCAGATTTTTCTGAAGTGGGGCACTCCTTGTTGCGATCTTTTTTCTACTCCTCAAAACAACAAGTGCCCGATTTTTCACCCTCTTTCCCCTTCCAGGCCAACCCCTGAGAGACTCTCTAACCCAGGATTGGCCCGGGACTTCTGCACGCTTTTCCTCCTTTTCCTTGATTCCACAAGTCATTCAGAAAGCCACCGTTTTGAGGGCCAAGTTGATTCTCGTTGCCCCTTATTGGCCTCGACAAATTTGGTTTCCGTCTCTGCATCGTCACCTTCTGGTGCAGCCCTGGCATCTGGACCCGGTTCCGGATCTCTTGATCCACCAGTCGGGTCAGCAGCACCGGGCCATTCATTCTCTCAACCTCACTGCTTGGTTGCTCCACTTCCTTCCCTAGCCAGGCTACCGATGATCTCTGACTCAGTCAGAGACATCTTAGTGTCTTCTTTAAAGTCGTCCACTAGGACTGTTTATGCTAGCAAGTGGCGACGTTTTTCTATTTGGGCAAATTCCAGGAATATTGATCCCTTTACTGCTCCTGTACATTCTGTTTTAGATTTCCTGGCTGAGGTTTTTCATTCAGGATCCTCTTCATCTACAGTTAGTTCAACTGGCTGCTATTTCTAAGTATCATGTTGGCTTGCATGACAATAACATTATGTCTCATAGATTATGCAAGGCCTTTCTGAGAGGAGTTTTTCCTCCTAAAGCCGCCTATAAAGCATCCTCCTCCGCAGTGGGATCTAAACTTAATGTTGGCATCCTTGATGCTACCTCCCTTCGAACCGTCTGCTTCATGGTCTTTGAAGTTATTGACCTGGAAAACTATATTCTTACTGGCTGTCACTTCAGCAAGAAGGGTTTCCGAGATTCAAGCTCTCTGCATTCGTTCCCCTTACTTGGTTTTTCATAAGGACAGGGTATCCTTAAGAACGAACCCGTCCTTTCTTCCCAAAGTTGTGTCTCAAACCAATATTAACCAATCTATAGATCTACCAGTCTTTTTCCCAAACTATTCCGACAGAGCTGAACAGAAGCTTCATTTTTTGGATGTCCATCGTCAGCTCAGGTACTATTTGCATAGAACTAAACAATTCAGGAAATCGGACCAATTATTTGTCTCCTATGCAGAAAACAGGATAGGTCTTCCAGTTTCTAAAGTGACCTTATCCAGATGGTTGACTTCCACCATTTCCTATGTGTACTCTCTCAGAGGCAAGCAGCTATCTTCTAAACCAAAAGCACACTCAACCAGGAGTCTATCCACTTCTGCAGCCTTTCAGGATAGACTACCCATTGATACCATTTGTGCAGCAGCTACTTGGGCCACGCCTCATACCTTTGTCTCTCATTACAAGTTAGACTTGGCCTCCAGAGACAGGGCCAGTTTTGGTTCCACAGTTCTCAAGAGTCTGTTCCATTGAGCCACCCAGGATACAGGTGCTAAGGACGCGGTCCCATCCAGCAAGAATGAAGGCGAGATTGACAACTTAACATTTAGAAGTTATGTACCTACCATAACGTTCCATGTTAGTTGTCTTCTCTCGCCTTCTTTCTTGCGTCCCTCCCTCCTTCCCCCTGGCCTGGACAGATCTTGAAGAGTTCCTATCAGGTTGTTTTCCTCCTGAGCCTTCATATGAGGACTCTTATTATGAACTTGTTTTCCTAATTATGTTAGGTTAGTCCTTAGCAGGGTAGGTTAGCTACCAAACGAGATCTGAGGTAGTTCCGCCTTGCATCATGGGATATAGGGTTGCCTCGAGCTGGTAAAAGGAGTTCTCAAGCTAAAGCAAGTGCCGAGTCGGAGCCGAGGATCGGCTCCGAACCCATCCAGCAAGAAAGAAGGCGAGAGAAGACAACTAACATGGAACATTATGGTAGGTACATAACTTCTAATTATTTTAACTTGGGGAATATGTAATCTGTCTTGATTTCCTACAACTGAATTCACATCTTCCATACCAAATATTCTCATGTATTTTTCAAAGATGTGTGCCCTTTTTATGTTTTCCTTTCTTTGATTGTCTGATATATCCTCAGTATTGCAAATCATTTTTCATTTCTCACTCAATATATGCTGAAAGCAGATTTATTTCTCCCACTTTTCACTTCCATATTAAGAGTTTGGTGGAATACAAATACATGCTTTTGTAATCCTCTTCCCTTGGCAGTAGTCTAGTACTGCTTGAAATTTACCACTATTGTCTTTTTTTTTTTTTTTTTTATCTTGTATCACTATTGGAGTCCCTCTAGCACTCAGTATTACCCTTTTCCTTTGTCCCAGATATTCTGCTGAATTTCGTCCTGATATACTTTTTAGAAAATGTGCATGCTCATATTTATCCAGGTGCGTCTCCTGCAGCATTGCTGTCTACACCCTATATTTCTTAATACAATTCAGTACTCTCTGCTTTTTGTTTATACCTGTAAGGCCATTTACATTGCATGATAATATGGATAGAGTAAGCATTATGATAAATTATTACTCCCACCCGTTATACATGACTGTTCTTTTGAATATGTGTTTTCAGCATTTGGCATTCATGGTCACTCTTTTTGGCAGGCTGATTTTTAATTAATTGCTTCTTGTCATCTCCATTTTCAAGATGTTTTGCTTGTATGAATTCATGCAAACAAAAAAAGATACATTTTCAGAACACCTTCAATTTCCTTTTATTTTAGAACAAACACACAAAACTATGTACATTTTCAACAAATGAAGTTTATCCCTCCAGATAGGAGCACTTGCCTCAAATCAATAGCTGCACCCATAGGCATTGCTTAATCTAAAATTAAGGTTGCCCATTCTAACATCTTAGTACAGTCTGTTTTCCCACTTTCACTTATTGCTTTCTGTTCCCTCCCAGTTGTGAAAAAACAGCTTGCATGCTTTTAGTAAGCTAACTTTTAGCCCCAAGAAAAAGTATACCAGCTACTTTTAAAAATAAACTAAAATATGCACTGTTCGTTAAAGTATTAAGACTTTTTTTTGCTGAACTGATTGCCACTGTACTGTTTTAAATGTTTAATTTCTCTTAGCACAGATTACTCAGAACTGTTGAGATTAATTGCTTGCAGCTGCAGGCTCCTCTCCAAGTAAAAGCTATCAACAATGAGAAAGAAATGGTTAACTTCACAGATGCATGAAAGAATCTTTGTAAATTTCATTCAGAATACTGTACAGACTTCCCCCAGTCAACTGCTTGCTTCTGCCAACTTCCTGTCTCTCACATTGGGAGCATTTACGAATGAAAAAAAGTTAACTTTGGAGATGCAAGAAACCTATCCTTTCCAAGCCTTTGTTTTCAAGCCTAGTTCATTAAAACATTTTCTATAACTTAAACCAAGGACATTAATCTAGCAACCACCCTTGTGGAAAACAGAAAATGGTAATCTCAATTCTAAAAATGTCAGTTTACTTTTAAACTCTAACCCCAGCAACCCTGGATCACATCATTATATTAACTTTAGCTTGCTTTTAACTAGCCTCTTTTGCAACTAAAAAAGTACTTGCTTGCTTTAACATATTTTAACTTATACAGCAAAATACTAACTCCCTTCACACTTTCAATAACCCTGGCTGCATAAAATGCAATTTGTCATGTTTTCCTTAAATTATTTCTACATTCATTTCAATGCCCTACTAAAGGTTAATGATAAAAAAGGTGGGATATACCCTTTACAGCTCGCCCACAGGTTAACAAAGTCGGCAAAATTCCAGTGTTTTTCAACCGTATTTTCTTCCATTGCCATATTTTGTCTATTCCTGTATTCAGTGAGACTGTTTTATAGTCTCCCATTTATTCACTAATTTCAATATTTTCTACCTGATCATCTCCATCTCCTGACACCAAAATCTGGTTCACATACAATGAATGTGTATGAATGAATTTGTATAAAGAAGCTGTATATATGCTGAAGTTTAAAACAATGTCTCCTTTGGGTCTAAATGAGGACTTTAATTGGAGAGTGTTATTTAATTAATTGCCAATTTTTATTGGTTAATTGTATAATTGGCAATCTTGTTTTAGTATAAAATGTACTGTGGTTTATGATGGTTTTTACTCCTTGAAGGCTGTGGCCGAGACGTCAGAGTTCTTTTTTAAATAAACTGCTGCTTGTGGATCGCTTGGCTGTTGTTTTTTCCTGCATATCCTGTTTTCCTGTTTGGTTGCTGCTGTGGCATATTATGTCAACTGATCCACATCTTCATCTTCCTCGAGTATTTCAAGAAAATAATGATGGTAATCAACTTTCTCTGGATAACTTTCTGAGTAACTCTATAGACAGAGGTGAGCGTCAATTTGTACAAAGAAATGTTCCAGATAAGAATTTATCTGTTTGGGAGAAATGGGATGAGGACAGAAGAAAACGTTCCTCTAATCCGTTCTCCAATGTTGGGAGAAAGACACCTTTGTCAGTTACTACAGAAAATAAGATTTTGCTAGAAGAATTAGAAAAGAAAATGTGGAAAGAGACTGCTACCCACTTTAATATTTGTGGACTACAGAAATATTTAAAAACTGAGACAACACCCAGGGGTCTTAAGAGTTTTCAAAGACCCCACTACACCTTTTGACTTGACTGTTGAATCTGATTGTGTGTTTCACAAAAGATGGGTAGCTGCTGCCCATAAGTGTGTCACAGATTGGATACACATTTTAGTTGAGTGTGATCAACTTAAACAAAAAGAACTGTGTAATGACATCAAAAAACTGTGCTCTGATTTATCAGCTAATGTTTCTGTTTCCATACTCGATGATTTTCTAAAACAGAGTAATGAAAAACTTAAAGAATATGAGACTACGCTCATTGAAAGAAAGAAAGGCAAATTGCTTGGAGACCTTAGGGACTACGAGACCCACAAAGCCTTTCTTTCCAAAGCCAACCGGGTTAGGTCTCGTAAACAAGTTAGGTTTCACCGCGATGCTGATCAGCAACGTTATCACAACTCGTCAGCGTCTGAAGGAGGTTATACATCGTAGGAGGATGAGAACATGGATTCTGATTTTCCTGCCCTTCCGTTAGCTCAACAAACAGAGAATTTTCGGAGGACTTTTCGTCGAGAATCGGCGTTTTCACAGAAAAACGCCCAAGGTCAGAAACTTCAGAGAGAACAGTTTTCATATTCAGCAAATGAACAGTATGGACAGGGGGGATACAAACGAGGCAAATGGTGAGACTGTTATGTTAAATACTAAGGATTATGTAGTTAATCTATCAGGTTACATGTTTAATAATGTTGAATTGTCTGTGTTAAACCGAGGCTTAAAGTTTATTCCCACTGTTGTTACTAGATTACACGATATAAAGAAAGATGTTTATGCTTTTGGTAGGAAGCTGCATTTAAAAAGTTATTTTAATCAACTTAATGTGCACTCAGATTGTGTTTCTGATAGTGAGGATGGCAGTGGCATGTCTGACGGTTTTTATTCTTGTACTTCAGAGGAAATGGTTAATGCTTATTGTAAGTTCATTACTGAGAATGTTCCTGTTGTGAGTCATTTTATTCCTAATGATTTAAATCCTGATGTTTGTAATTATATCAATTTGATTAATTTTTTTACTGAGACCTCATATGACAATTTTATGAGTAATAAGAATAATATAAAATATAACATGGCCTTTAATGAATGGCAAGTGTTGTTAGAATTAAGTAAAAAAAGTGAAATTGTTTTTAAACCATCAGACAAAGGCAATAAACTAGTAGTTATGGATTCTATTCAATATTTAGGCATGTGTTCGGATCATTTAAACGACGCTACAACATATAAAGTGGTAGATATGGAAATTTATTCTGCTTCTTTGTTAGAGTATAAAGAACTTATCAGCAAAGGAGTTAGATTAGGATATTTTTCTCCTTTAGACATGAAGAAAAAGTTTGGTATAGAAGGGTGCCGCATGGCTAACTTCTACTGTCTACCAAAAATTCATAAAAATGTAACTAAACCTCCGGGTAGACGAATAGTCTCAGGACGTCAGTATTTTCTTTATAATTTAGGAACTTTTTTGCATAATTATTTGGCAAAATATGTGAATAGACTACCACCTTATATTGTCGGTGTGTTTGATTTTTTTGAAAAGATAAAAGGCATTTCTTGGAATAAGAACATGTACTGGATGACCATCGATGTAAAAAGCCTATACACTAATATTAAGCATGGGGCTGGTATATAAGCCATCAGATTTTTTCTGGGTGATTCACCTTCTACTGAATATTTAGTGGATTTGGTATATTTCTCATTAACACATAATTCTTTTGAGTTTAATAAGGTTATTTACCATCAACTCAAAGGAACAGTTATGGGGGCTTCTTTTGCCCCCATGTATGCTAATTTGTTTATGGGTCTTTTTGAGTCGGAAGTCATTTACAGGCATAGTTTTTTTCATTGTCATGTTATTAAATATTATAGATACGTAGATGACTTGATTTTTTTGATAGAAGGGGGTCAATCTTCTATACATCAATTTGCATCAGATTTGGATATAAATAGATTTAATTTAAAATTTGATGGTGTAAATATTGGTACTAGAGTCCCATTTTTGGATACAGTGCTGGATATTTCAAATGGGTATAGTTTAGTTACATCTATAAATAAAAAATTTGAAGGTGGTTTTCAGTATGTGCATGGCACTAGTGACCATCCACCTCATACTTTGCAGGCTTTGCCTTATGGAGAAATGCTAAGGGGTCTATAGGTTATGTAATGAAGCACGGACACGTGATAGAGAATTGCTTGCCATGGCAGAATCTTTTATAGCTAGGGGTTATAGCCAACAAATAATGAAAGACAGCTATGAGCGTCTGAATAATAATGAAAGACATAGTTATAATCAGTGTGAAGTTAGATTTGAAAGACATGGTAGACATAAGGAAAATAATAAGGAAATTGTATATTTTGTGTCCACATTTGGATGTTTCACTGAAGAACTTGTAAAGATTATTAAACAGTTTTGGGATTATTTATGATGTTTAAATAATATCCAAACATGGTTAAATTTAAAGTTTAAATTTTCTTTCCGTAGGGGTAAGAATATAAAAGACTTTTTAGTTAAAAGTAAATATGAGCCACCATTGGATGCATTGCATCAGAATATTACTTTAGTTGGTACCTATCCATGTAATAAATGTAAAGCTTGTAGACATATTGTACCTGAATTTCCATATATTAATGGCATTAGATTTAATACCAAACAACAATTCTCTTGTACTTCTGAGTGTGTTATATATGCTTTACAATGTCCATGCCATAAGATCTATATTGGTGAAACGAAACGTGCCTTTAAGGTGAGGCTCTTAGAACATGTTAGGGACATTGAAAATAAAAAAGAAACTAGCCCTATAGCTATGCATTTTTTTAATGTACATAATGGTATTAGTACAGAACTACAGGGCACTGTTTTAGAACAAATACAAGTTAATGGTTATAATAATGTAGATACCAAATCAGTTCTTTTGTATAAAGAAGCTGTATATATGCTGAAGTTTAAAACAATGTCTCCTTTGGGTCTAAATGAGGACTTTAATTGGAGAGTGTTATTTAATTAATTGCCAATTTTTATTGGTTAATTGTATAATTGGCAATCTTGTTTTAGTATAAAATGTACTGTGGTTTATGATGGATGTTCTTCGTCTCCCATTGCTGCAGTCCTTACATATGGGTAGTCCGCTGTCCACAATCGGCCCGAATACCAAAGGGCTAGAACCGGCGTCAGTCATCGGCGCCCGAGACTGACGTCAGTACGTGCCAGTACAAATGCGCATGACCGACGCCATATACTCAGTCTTTCTTGCCGCGTGGTCCTAAGCAGAAGCAGCCTTTTGCAAGTGCCGTTCGGCGTTCTGGAATTGTCGGTTTTTGAGTTTCAGACCGGAGACCAAGTTGGGCTAAGTACCCCGTTGGGGACACTTTTGTCTTTTTCTTGCCTCAGTATTGACGGATGTCAGAAAAAGTTAATAACTGTATTTCTTGTGGGAAGCAGATTCCTCATAGAGATTACCATTCACTCTGTATTCCTTGTTTAGGGCCTGAGCACGACGTGGTTGGGTGTCGCTTTTGTGCTACTTTTAACAAGTGTGCTATTAAACGTCGGTTGGACTGTGCTAGGCTTGCGTTTGGTAAACGTTGTAATTACAACATGCCGTCGGATTCTCCGACGCCTGGTTCTTCTAAGAAACGCAAAGAGAAGGCTTTGCGGTCCAAACAGGATGAGTCGTCCACTCCGGACGCCGGTTCTGTAGAACTACCGAATACTTCAGCGGCTCCTTCTGAAAGTTTACCTGAGTCTCACGGGGAGCCTTTGTTACTACAGGTAGTGGCTTCTCCTGTGTTAGGCCAGGCTGAGGGTGCTTCTCAGATGTCGGTGGTTCCCTCCCCTCATAGGGTAGTTGGGCCTCCTCCTTCTCAAAGCAAAAGCCATTCTAAGTCTAAGTCTGCCCCTGCTGGTGCTAGTCCCCAGGGTCCAGCTCCTAGGAAGCACATGTTAAAGATGGCTGAAGATTTGATAACTTTAATTAGGGGTTCTATGCCCCCCCCTGAGAAGAGGCCCAGGGTACAGACAGAGTTGGAGGGTTTGGTTCAGTCTTCCAATGAGTCAGATTCTTCTGTGGAAGAACTTCAGGATTTCCTCCCTATTCTGATTCGGAGGCTGAGGACACTACTCCTCTACGTCCCCTCCAGAAGATTTTTCTTTCTCTGAGACTTTGCATTCCATGAGGGAACATTTCAAATGGGAAGGCCAGGATTATTCTGATTCTCGTAAAAGGCTAAGAGAATTCTTGTTTTTGCCTCAGCATAGGCCCTTGGCTATTCCCCCTGTACTGGATGTTGTTCAGGATGTATTTTCTGAGGCTGCCCTTAACCCAGATTCTCTGCCTCCTGCCCCGGTTAAACCAGATAGATACTACAGGGTTCCGGAAGCTCACAAGTACTTATTTAAGAGTCCTAGGGCTGATCCAGAAACTATTACTCAAGGCCCCAAAGGTGTTAGGGCTTCTGTGGTTAAGAATCCAGTTCCTCTGGACAAGGATGCTAGGGCCCTGGATAGGTGGGGTAAAACTGTATACCTCTTCTACTTTGGCTATGAGAGCTTTAAATTGTCAGTTTCATATGCTCAGGTATCAAAATTATTTGCTGGGCCAATTGAAATGTAAAGTAGATGCTTTAGCTGAAGGTATTGAATGTAAGGAGCTTCAGGATTTAGTGCATGCTTCAGACCAAGTTGGTAAGCATTCTTTGCAGTGTGGTTTTGATGCTTTACAGGCTTCTTCCAGGGTGGCTGCTACTAGTTCAGTTGTTCGCAGGCATGCCTGGCTTAAAGATCAGACCTTGTCAGAGCATGTTAAGGCTCAAATTATGGATGCTCCTCTGCAATCTGATGTTCTTTTTGGCCCTCCAGTAGAGTCAGTTTTAAAAAAAATGGAGGAAAAAGCTAAGTCTATGCAGACGGTTAAGGACTTTTACAGGTTCAGCCCCTAAGTTCAGTAGAAATTGGCCTGCTAAGGGATGGTCTTTCCCTCTTGGATTATCAATCTAGGGGCAGGTCGAGGCGAGGTAGAGGTAGGGCTTCCTCTCAGGGCCCTGTTACTTCTAGGACTTTGAGTTCTTCTACCCTTTCTGCTGGGGAGGGCAGGGGTCAGTCCTTTCGGAAACAGACCCAATGACCTGTGTCTTCAGCTGCCGGACTCTGCCTTGCTGGCAGCTCCTCTAGGAGGAAAACTGGGACTTTTCAAAAGGAATTGGCATTTGGTTACCCAGGACAAATGGGTATTGGACATAATAAATCGAGGCTACAAATTTTATTTTCACACATTCCCTCCTTTCAGAGGTATGCCGGATGTGCCTCATCAGCAAAGACTGGAAGCACAGGCACAAATTTCTTCTCTGCTTCAGTTGGGAGCAATACAGGAAGTACCTTCTGCAGAAAGGGGCACAGGGTTTTATTCCCGTCTTTTCTTAGTGCCAAAGAAAGGAAATACTTGGAGACCAATTCTGGATTTGTCCATTCTAAACACCTTTCTGGAAATTCCAAAATTCAAGATGTTAACACTGCAACAGCTGTTACCTATGCTGGGCAAAGATCACTGGATGGTGACTCTGGATCTCAAAGAGGCCTATCTTCACATTCCTATCAGGTCCAGTTGCAGGAAATTCCTGAGATTTCGGAATGGGAATTTGCATTATCAATTCTCTGCATTGCCCTTTGGCTTGTCTACTGCGCCCAGGGTATTCACAAAAGTCCTGGCTCCAGTAATAGCTTTTCTCAGACTAAAATGAATTCAAATTTATCCTTATCTGGACGACTGTTTGATTCTGGCTCAGGGCAAGCACGAACTTCTTCATCTGCAGTATGTAATGACAGTTTTAAGATGCCTAGGGTATTCTGTGAACGAAATCAAGTCCAGTCTAGTACCCTCACAAGAGATGTGTTTTCTGGGTGTAAGACTGAATACAGCTGCTCACATGGCATTTCTTACCCCGGACAAACAAAGAAATCTTCACCTATACTTCCAACAGTTATCAGTAATGTCCAGGCTGACTGCAAGGACAGTCCTTCAAGCCTTGGGGTTCATGGCATCTTGCATTCTAGTACTTCCCAATGCCAAACTGCATATGAGGAAGCTGCAATGGTATCTCAAAAGCGTTTGGACTCAACACAGCCACGATTTGGACACTGTCATTCAGATTCTGCCTTGCATTCAGAAAGAATTTGTGTGGTGGGCTCAGGAATGTCACCTAAACAAGGGACTCTCTGTGACCCAACCAGAGGCAAGTCAGATATTAACGACAGACGCCTCGGAGTCAGCCTGGGGAGCTCATTTCACAGGAAAATGGGTTCAAGACCTTTGGCCCCCAGAGCTACTTCACTTGCATATCAACATGAAAGAGATGCTGGCAGTTCAATTTGCTTTGGAAGCATTCAAGGGCCTACTTCAACCAGGACTGGTGTTGATTCGAACAGGCAACACAACTGTCATGTGGTACATCAACAAGCAGGGGGGAACTCATTCTTACCCTCTTTGCAGACAAGCAATGCTGTTATGGGAAACTGCTTTAAATCTGCACATCACTCTTCGAGCACAGTTTCTGCCAGGAGCGCAAAATTCTTTAGCAGATGTTCTGAGCAGACAGATTGTGGATCCTCACGAATGGAAGTTGGACCCTCAGGTATTTCTTCAGTTGACCATGGCTTGGGGAACTCCAGACATAGATCTGTTCACTTCTCCTCTGAATTTCCAACTGCCACTGTTTTGCACAAGGCTGTTTCATCCAACAGCCTGGAAAATAGATGCACTATCCTTCAGTTGGAGCAACCTTCACGTGTATGCTTTTCCTCCCTTGCCTCTTCTTCCAAAGGTACTGTTGAAAGTCAGGAGGGACAAACCTTGCATGATTCTTATAGCACGGATTGGCCTCGTCAGCATTGGTACCCTCTGTTGAGGAGCTTAATTCATGGGACACCTTGGCCATTACCACAGATTCCTCACTTATTGTCTCAGGAAAACAATCATTTTCTCAATGTCAGGGTGCAATCCCTACACCTGACAGCCTGGCGATTCTGTTTTAAAGAAGGAGGGCCTTCAGCTCCCTCAACAAGTTTTGGATGTTATTTTGGAAGCCAGGCGACCTAGTACTCTAAAGGTTTATGCTGATAAATGGAAGAGTTTTTTTCTTTGGAGTTCAGCTAAAGGCTTTGATGTCAAATTGCCTAATTTGAGTTGTACATTGCAATATTTGACTGTATTATTGGACAAGGGTTTGTCCTTCTCTTCTGTAAAAGTGCATGCTGCAGCTATTTCTGCTCACTATGATTGTGACCCTCCTTTGTTTTCACATCCATTGGTTAAACAGTTTCTTAGAGGGGCAAAGAATATAAGACCCCCACGAAGAGCTCCTACTCCTGCCTGGGATCTTAATTTTGTTTTGGAAAAGCTGACGCTGCCTCCTTTTGAACCTGCAGCTACAGTTGAATTGAAGTTGTTGTCTTGGAAGACTGCTTTTTTGTTGGCTGTTACTTCTGCTAGAAGGGTATCTGAATTACAGGCCCTCATGGCAGTGGAACCTTTTCTGATTTTTCACAATGACAGAGTTTCCTTACGTACTAATCCTACTTTTATGCCTAAAGTGATTTCTAATGTGGCATTGAACCAATCTATACATTTGCCTACTTTTTATGCTAACCCCCAAAATAAAGGGGAAAAAGTTTTGCAATCTTTGGATGTACATAGGCAGTTAAGGTATTATTTGAACAGAACCAAAGAGTTCAGAAGATCTCAACAATTATTTGTTTCTTTTGCTTTGACTTCACAAGGGAAAGCTGTCTCGAAACAAACTATTTCCAAGTGGATTGGCCATTGTATTGCTTTTTGTTACACTCATCATGGAAAGGATGTTCCAGTTGGGATCAGGCCTCATTCTACTAGGGCTACGGCCCCCTCTACTGCTTTTTTGAGAGGGGTAGCTACTAAAGACATTCTAGAGGCAGCTACTTGGAGTTCTGTACATACCTTTACAAAGCATTATCATTTACCTCTTTATTCTAGGTCTAGGGCTGGGTTTGCCACTGCAATCTTACAGGGCATGTTAGCAGCTCCTAATGCTATTTAGTTGGCCAGCCTCCCCTTTTTTCCGTTGCTCTGGGATTCGACCCATATGTAAGGACTGCAGCAATGGGAGACGAAGAACATAGTACAGTTTTGTACCTACCATAAATGTAGATGTTCGAGGATCTCCATTGCTGCAGTCCAATTTTCCCTCCCTCCTTCCCCCTTTTTAGGTTGGGTTTTGGGTGGTGTTTTTTGCATTCTGGCGTCTGAGGCAAGAAAGACTGAGTATATGGCGTCGGTCATGCGCATTTGTACTGGCACGTACTGACGTCAGTCTCGGGCGCCGATGACCGACGCCGGTTCTAGCCCTTTGGTATTCGGGCCGATTGTGGACAGCGGACTACCCATATGTAAGGACTGCAGCAGTGGAGATCCTCTAACATCTACATTTATGGTAGGTACAAAACTGTACTTTTTTACTCCTTGAAGGCTGTGGCCGAGACGTCAGAGTTCTTTTTTAAATAAACTGCTGCTTGTGGATCGCTTGGCTGTTGTTTTTTCCTGCATATCCTGTTTTCCTGTTTGGTTGCTGCTGTCACATACAATGAATTCCTGATTCTTCTAGTCAGCTTTTTTTTCCTCCAGTGTTTTCATTTGGAACAATTGAAAGGGTTTCACTGACAGTTTGTCTATGGACACTTGTTGTCCAGTGATTTGAGAAGTAGAATCCCATTCTGTTTGCTGGTTCAGTCTTTGTCGGATAAACTTTATTTCCTCTCTAATTTGTTTTGCATCAGAAAATGTGTTTGATTCTCCTGAGGAAAAGAAAGGATTTGGCAGCTGTATACAGCAGCTTGAATCTCCCACATGCCTCTTGAGATTTCATGATTATTGGGATAAACTTGCTTTTCTTCCTGGTTTACAGTAAACAGTCATTTCCCACAAGCAGTCTTGTCTACATTTTTTAATAGTTTTACTTTTTGTTACAATTTTGTCAGGATCAATTCTTTCTTCTGTTATTGCATCGTTACTAATATAGGTCTTGGCAGTTTTTTCATGGTCAGGTTTGGAGTACACAAACACTGCTCTTTCAATTCACAATTCCTGCTGTGGAACACCTTTCTCATTGTATTAACTTTGTGAAGACAGAAATAAGCAATCTGTTCCTTCTAATTTTTCTGTCACAGCAGAAAAACCTCAAGTTTTCTTTGCACACTGTATCTTCTGACTTGGCAATTTTTTTAAACAGCTGTTTTTGAGAAGCCTTATACTAAGCCAGCCTTTTCTTCATTTATGCCTCTTATTTTTGCAGGTTTATCAGCTTATGTTAATAGCTAGTTAAGGCTTCTTCATTTTTTTTTATAGGCATGTGTTGTGTGATAGGTTTTCCTCTGAATTACTAGAATCCATCTCCTGTACCAAGGCTAAAACTTGAACTGCTTTTTGCTGAACAACTGCAGGCTTTTTCCCAACCAGAGTTTTCTCTTATCCTTTTCTGCTTGCTTTTGGCTGAGGTTGCTCAAATTTGTTCTTTGCTGGTATTGTAATTACTAGCCAGTGTCTTAATTTTACCCAGACTCATAGTTTTCATTGACCATTTTTTCTCAGTTTCCGATTTCACACTGGCAGAGTTGAAATCAACCTGTTTGTGTGCAACCATCTTGGAAGCCGCTCTTTCCTTTTGATAACTTCTTGAGCTTTTGCATTCCACCACCAGCTTTCTTTATGTACCTTATTTCCATACCTGGCTTTGCTGTTCCTGTTGTATTGTCTTTGCACATGCTGTTTAGAAACACTGCCATTCAACTCAGGTGTTCAGCCTGGTTTCTTTTGATCTGAATTGCTTGCCTTGGATTGTGGTCATCACTGATTTATTCTAGAGACTGACTGCTTCACTATAGATGACTTGCCCTCTCCTCGCTTGGAGGAAGTCTGCCATATTTGCATGTTGATCTTGTAAGATTCTCTCTGTAAACCATGTGCTGGTACCCCTAAGCTGTTTATCGGACACAAGTCTAGAATGTATTCTCCTTCCTTATTACTGATGCCGTAACCCTGTGGACTCTGGCAGTCTTCTTGTTGTTTCACCTGTCCCAATATGAATATTCAGACCTCCTTCATTAAGACCAACTCATTTGTCCTGTTTTATCAAGGAAATCCTGCAACTGCTGTTTAATGCCCTCTTTCACTTATCTTCACAGCTCTGCTGAAGAGCATAGTCTGAGATAATGAAGACTACCCTGTCTTTCCATTGGTGTGTGTTTGCCATGAATTTGTAACTGATTTTGATAATGTTTCCTCGCTATATCTAGAAGATTACACCATCTCTTCATCAGTTTCTATACAATTTCTAGACTGTCTTCCCTCCCCCAATGTAGTAGGTTCTACATCGCAGGGTAAGGGACCTTGCTACACTGCCATTCTGCCTTCTCTCCTGTCTAAACAGAATATCCAATCTCTTCCTAACCATCATGTCATCCACTTCCAAACTGTGTCTGGTCATTGAACTTAAATTCAATGCAGCAATCCTTAGTTCATTTTTTGGTAGGTCGGTTTTATCTCAAGCTTTTGCTCATCAGAGCTGGCCAAGGTAATTCAGTCTGGGCAACTGGACACCAGGTGCCCCATAGCTTACTTATTCAGGCTTCTGGGCTTTGGGCACATGCTGACCAATAGGGGCACAAAGACCCTTCCCACTGTTTGCATGATTCCCAAGCATACATCTGAGTAGGCTGGGTCCTCAGCCTAACGCTGGAAAATTCCCATGACCCTTCATGACATTAGTTGATATGACTACATCACCCAAAGCCAGTTTTTATACCACTGAATGGCTAACCTTAATACAGTGAGCTTTCTTTGGTCCATGTTCTCCTACCTAGATGATATGACTCGTTGCAATCGGTGCCTAAAGTGGTAAGTCCAATCACCTGTAGTACCTAGGGTAAGTGATCCTTAGGATCTGTTTCTCCTTTATTTATTTTTATTTTATTTATTTTACATTTGTTTACCTGGGTAGTCCAGCTGGATACATGTCCATTTTCAGCAGAAGCCCAAGGAGAAAAGCTCCACATAGACATACATAGATTATAAAAGAAGTTAGAAAACTAGAATA
The DNA here is from genome assembly GCF_019279795.1 of Protopterus annectens. Classification (NCBI taxonomy): domain Eukaryota; kingdom Metazoa; phylum Chordata; order Ceratodontiformes; family Protopteridae; genus Protopterus; species Protopterus annectens. The sequence continues at coordinate 1,236,022,165 of NC_056743.1, read as the reverse complement.
TATAAAAACAAAGTGGTTATTACGTTATTTGCATTGTAGTGCTCCCTAGTAGGAACTTCACAATTCTCATGGACAGACACAATTACAAGTTAGACTGGATACAGAGCTTGGTGGCATAGTTACATGTAATAATAATTACTGATTATGCTATCAGTTTATAACTTAATCAGGGTTGGTACATGGGCATAGCCAGTTCGCTTTGAGATGCTGTTTGAGTTTTTTTTTTTTTTAAGAGACTTTTGGAGGATTGTAGAGTTATATAGTTTGGCAACGAATTTCAGGTTTTGCCAACAAAGTTGGCGAAGGGGGATTCACCAGCTGAGTTATTGGCTTTGTTAGTTTGGACCAGTAATTTATTGGCTGACCATAGGGATCTCTGGTTGCTGTATGGCTTAATATTTATTAGTGAGGGGGTATCCTTTGGGTGGTACAGAACTTTGTGTGCTATTAAGAGTTGATTGAATTGTATTAAGCTGGGAAGTTCTAGCCACTCTAGTTTCAGGTTCTGGCAGTGGTGGGTTCTATAGGTGGAGCCAGTGGTGAATCTGGCAATATGGTTGTAGCTATGGGATAGCTTAATTCAGTTTTGTTGAGGTTTGAGAGTACAGGTGAGGCATATAAGAATAGAGAGTAGGTGTGATTGGGCGATTGCAATCTTAGCCAGTAGGATTAAAAGCGTCTTGTTTCTATACAGTGATCCAAGCTTCTTATTGAGGGTCTGTATGGTTTTGTTGACCTGTAGGTCAAATTTGAGATTGGCTATGATAACCCCAAGAAGTTTAGTGTGTTGATCTGGGGAGATAGTGGTGCCATTGTTAGATGTGGCAGAAAATGACATGTGGCAGATCTACTAGTGGGGGTGAAAAGTAGAAGTTTAGTTTTATTGGAGTTCAGTAGTAGGCGTTGGTTGGTGAGCCAGTTCTCAAAAGTGTTAAATGTATTTTGGGTTAAAATTTGCAGTTGGGATGGGGAGGTGGCTGAGCAGATCAGTGAAATTATCTGCATATTGAATACAGGCAGCTGCAGGGATAGCAGTGTGAAGGTTGTTGATAAAAGTAGAGAAGAGTAGCGGACCAAGTATGGACCCTTGGACACCAATTGTGAGAGGTAGCTGATTGGAGAGTTTGTCCTGCCATTGTACCGTCTGTTGTCTACCAGTCAGGTAGGACTGGAACCACTGGATAGCATGCTTATTGAGGGAAATAGATTTTAGAGAAAGTATGACAAGTTCATGGTTGACCATGTCCAAAGGCTTTTGATAGGTCAAGGAAGAGGGCAGAGGTTAGCCTATTGTCATTTCTGTTTTGGTTTATGGCATTAGTAAAGGAAAGGTGGGCTGAGGTGGTGCTGTGGTATGGCCTGAAGCTATGTTGGGAGTTGGATAGTAATTTATTCTGTATAAGGTATTGCATTAGTTGCTTGTGTACACATTTCTCCATTATTTTGATTAGTGGGGAAAGAATGGCAATGGGTCTATAGTTGGATATGGCTGTAGAGCTACCACCTTTATGGAGTGGGATGACGTGATATTTTCCAGAGGGAGGGGATAGCATTTTCGGATAAGGTTCTGTTGATAGGGATAGATATGGGATATGCACTGGCATCTGCAGCTATCTAGGTATTCTGCAGGGAGGAGGTAAGCAGCTAGGGTGGTATGTTTTAGTTTTTTTAGAAGAGTTTTGATAAAACTAGTGGATATTAGTTGGAAGCTAAATTCGGGGTGATTTAGTGGATAGATTAGGCGTGTGGTTTGTTTCTGGATGTTAATTAATTTGCTAGGGATCGGATTGTTTCAGTGAAAAAATTGTAAGTGCTAGCTATGGTCTCTGGGGAACTATAGGTAAGGTTAGCTGGGGTTGGGGTAGTAGAATGACCTGAATGAAGTAGTTGATTTAAGCCTACCCATAACTTTTGGGGGTTATTTTGGTGTTTTTCTAGAAGATTGTGGTAAACTTTTTTTATCCAGTAAAAGATTTTTTTTTTTTTTTTTTTTTTTTTTGTTACTCCTGAGTTGATATTTTAGATGGCCGAGTGGGGCTTCAGTTCTCCAGCTGGCCCAGGCTCTGTTCCTAATTTGGATTTTAGATTTGGTATCTTTTGTGAGCTATGGTGCTGTATTTGATCTAGATTTTATTGTACGTGCTGGAGCATGGGAATCAAGGATACTTAGGAATTTAGTGTTAAAGTGAGCTATAGCCTTTTTCTAATGGTAATTTTTTAAATTCTGACCAGTCATCTGCTTGTAGTTTGTTTAGGAATATTGCAGTGACAAGGTTTTTTCTGTTTCTAACCATTTTATATTTGGTCTGGTGAGGATTTCCTACCTTATGTTTTATGATATAGGTTAGAAAATGGTCACTAAGGTCGTCAGGGAGAGTGCCAGCTGTATACATTTGGGGTTGGCTATTAACTAGGATCCAGTCTAGGATATTTTACCTGTTGGTTGGTTTATCCTAGTGGGAGAGGTTATGGTCTGTTTAAATCCAGATAAGTTTATAGGAGTGAGGTGGGTGGGGTTCTGAAGAGCAGGGAGTGCCAGTCGGTGTTAAAGTCCCCAAGAACTATGGTTTCTTGGGGATAGGTATAGGATAAACCAGTACAGGATATCCTCTAGGGTATTGTTGCCTGGCGGAATATATCCACAGACCATGTTTAAACATTTGTGCTGGTTAATCTGTAATATGGTTATGAGGAGTTCTGCATTATTGAATTGGGGTGGTTGAATGGTGTCTGTATTAAAGGAGTATTTTGAAAGGACTGCTATCCCACCTCCTTTCCTTGTAGCACGGTCTAACTGGTGAATATTATATCCTGGGGGTAGTATTTCATTGTCGGTAGTACTAGGTTTTAGCCAGATTTCTGTAAGACGCATTGTCTGGGGAGTGGGTTGCTAGGAGGGTGTGTAGGTTGGGAATCTTATTAATGCTTCTAATATTTAGGTGAAATGCTAGGATGGAACTAGTGGGAGTGAAGAAGGGATAGTCTGGCTGTGGGGGTTGTGGTGGGGGAGTTGAGTTTATTGGGTATGGGTGGGCCAGGATTGGGAAGGATGTCTCCGTGTGTTAGGTTATAGTGACCAGGATAGTCTAAGCTTTAGGAGTCTGAGTTTTATATAGTTTTTCTCTTTAGTATTGTGTTTAGTGACTTTACAAGGGTGATATATTATTCAGGGTGATATGTTTGGTCTGCTGGGGATGGCACAGTGTTTGTGTGAAGTTCTGTCTGACCATTTGGGTAGTGAATACCATGGTCAAGTGTTTGTTCGTAGGTAGTAAGATGGTAAAATAGAAACAGTATAGGCGTTAGGGTAATTAGTTTTTTTTTTTACTTGTTTGCATTTTGTTAGGGGGCAGGCCAATTTTGATGGATGACTGATAGGATGTGGAATAATGGAAGAGAAGGAAATGGGTATAGGGATAGGGGAGTTCAGTAATTGGTGCTTAGCATGAGAGGAGTGGAGCGGGGCTAACACTAACTCCAAGTCTTTCCATGGGCATAAGCTAACCTTTTGGCTGTATTTTAACTTGTTTCGTTTTACACCAAATGTATTTTTACACCAAATTTATGGGCTATTTTTAAGCTTTAGGGTATAGGTGTTAAGGCTAATGGGCCACAGAGGTTATGCTCAAGATGGTATCAGGAGTGACATTTTATCAAACCATACATTTAACCAATGTTTTACCCAACAACCTTAAAACAAAGGGAAACAGTACCCCAGCTTAAAGGATGTCACAGGCATTTGTGGTATTTTATCAAAAGTAGGAAAGATTTCAGAAAGGCTGAGCAGCTTTTTGTTTCCCTCATGATTGGAGAGCAGGGTGAGTGAATAAATGCTGTTTGGTTAACTGGCAAACTACGTCGTATTAAAACACCTTAGGAAAACCCTACAAGGATAACTAAAAGCTCACTGTGCTAGAGTAGAAGCCACTATGGCTGCCTTTTTCAGGAATGTGTTAGCATAAAGTTTCTGTGAGTCTGGATTCTGGAGTTCCAGCCATTGCTAAGTAGGTTTACATTTCAGGAGCAGAACGGGTTTACCTTTGCAGCCTAACATGTGGATCCACTCCCCTTATATCTGTGACCAGTTATTCCTTCAATTACTTTAGTACTTTTTCCAAGTGTTAGGAATGAAAGTACAGCAGTCATCCTTGAGTAGGCTACAGTTACGTGAGCGTACTTCCCATAACATGACGTATTCCAGTACAGGAGTCACTGCTACAAATTATTTTTGCTTCACACCCATCAGTAGGGCCATGTTATTCAGGTCACACAGGTCAAAGAGGGAAGAATGCGGGGTGATGGGCCACCTCTCATTTTCTTCCCTTTGTGGCTTGCCCAGATGGAGAACAGTCCACCTTAACCAAGTCAGGTTCTCTTGCCAGGATTAATGAGCAATCTTGGTGAATTCTTTTTTTCAGTCAAAAAGCACCAAGTATTTTGTCTACTCTCTCTTCTGTTGAACAATCTGCTGATGTCCTTGGAGTGGGGAAGAGACTGGGAATACTCTGGGAACATCCAAACTCCTCCGGAAGTCAAGCCAAATTAATTTTCTCCTGCCTGTAACTTATTTTTAGAGATTATTAGTGCTAATGCATCAGTGGTCATTGCATTAGACATCACCTGTTGTGAATATGCTTCTTCAGCTGTACTTTTTAAATGTCACTGTAAATGAAGTCCAGGTCTCATTTAAATCATGTTTCTCTAACTCTGCTTAATCATTTCCCTCCAATTTAGATGTAAAAAGGCAGAAGAACCCGGTCTGTAATTTTGTCACTCCCTTGGAAGGTCTGGAGAATGAAGAGCATCGAAAGCCTGAGGTAGGTTCCTGGCATGAATTTATTTCTTATTAAAAAAAAAAAATGTGCTGGTATTCATTTTAAATGGAGCAAGGAATAATGAGTCCACAGTGTTCATGTTATGATGTATTTATTGTCACGATACTTTTTTGAGAGAATATGATGGAAACTGCATGTTTCATTACAGAATAAAGTGCACCAGTGATGTCATCTTGTCACACCATGAGTACAATCACATTACTCTAAAAATCCTTTCTCAGCAACACATCTGATGTGTGTGCATGCTGTTCTGACCAGACAGAATTATTAAGTTTTTGTGCTTTTCAGATGCATTTATTAAACTGTAACTTCGGTAATGTTACCTGTCTCTGCATACACTTGTGTTCCGACTTTCCTTGGGTATGGCTCAGCTTTAACAGCATGCTTAGAAATTTAGTGTCTGTGACAAAGCTACCTACTTTGTCTTTATGAAAATGTTTGTAGACATCATTGATTAATTTTACATTTTCTTGATGAAATACTTTTCAACTTGTCTCCCCATGGAAACAAGGTACTTGTGTATTAGATATGTCAGTACTGAGTAGATGCTGCTAATTATGAGCCCTCAACATTTTCCTTGACCTCTGAGAAGATACCAAAAAGGAGTGCCTCTAGTTCTCAGTCCTGAGGTACTTGACTAATGACAGGTCTCTTGATGGAAATAGATCCATCCCCCCTAATTTTGTGGGTTCTGTTTGTGATGCATTTTGCTCTCCTACAACCTACACAGATTTATTTTAGCTGGATGAGTTTTAACTATGCCTGAATATGGAGTGGTGTCAATTCCTTTGTCCAGATATGCAGTGTGAACAGTTTTTCCCTTATCCATTGGTGAGGTGACCTTCTCAAAGAAGTCAACCAGGATGAGTTGACAGGGTTTGCATTTGACAAAACCGAGATAGCTTGGATTTATAGTGTGTAGGTTGCCTATGTCTTTGATTATTCATTCTTTAATTGTTCTTTCCATAGCCTTATAGACGAGGCTGGTCATACTTTATAGGTCTATAGTTGCCACAATCAGTTGATGCCCCATTGTTGTGAAGGGGAATGACTGTTGCAGTCTTAAATTTATTTGGTGCATACCCTGTTTGAAGGCTAATATTGAAAAGACTGTGTAGGGGTTTGACAGGTTGTGTTTCAGGATTGGGAATGTGTTATGACCTCACAGAAGCAGTATTCTTGTCCTTGGATATTGTCTTGACTTATTCCTGGGAGATTTGATAGGAAGGTTTGGATGCTAAGAAGTCTGGGCGAGAGGGAGGGGAGAAGGTAGTTGAAGTTAAATTTGTCTGCTAGTAGGCTATGTCTTCAGGCTTAGCATGTGTGATATCTTTTGCTATTAACTCAGTGAAATTTTGAACATTATTTCTGAGATTTCTGACATAGTTAAATGAGGTTTTGTGATTTTTTTTTCTCCAGATGGCTATTTTTCTGCCATGTATCTAGCGTTGGTTGATTTAATTAGGGTCTGAAGTTCTCTGTCTCATTGAGTGATTTTGACATTTGCAAAATTAGATTTTTTTAAACATGCAGTGCGCTTTTTCATTTTATTGTAGAATCTGTTTATATTATGGTTCCACTGTAAGGGGTTATTCGTAAACTTGGAGATGTTTTTAATTATGAAGGTTTTTACACATTCATAGAATCTGGCAGTGAAGATTCCCCATTTGTACTAGGGTTCTCAGGGTGGAAGGGATAGATGAATTTTCCCAGGTTATCTCTCCGCTTTAATTGATTTATTTTGGCATAATCATGAGTTATTGGAAGATGCCTCAATATCAATCTTGTAATGAATTAGTTATGGCCTGATTTGACTACGGATGTTACAACTGTAGGAGAACAGATCTGTCCCATATTGGTAAAAAAAACCACTAACATTTTATTACCTTTCATTTGGGGTACAGACTAGGTGGTCCAGTGAGTTTGTATTGATGAAGTCCAGAAATCTCTGGGCATACATATTTGGGAATATACCAAGTTTCCCAGTTAATGGAGAGGTAGTTGAAGTTCCCAAAGAGAATGGTGTTTGTCTGAATGCTAGGGCTTCCCTATTAGGTAGAAATTATGGGTCAAGGGGGTGACAGAGGGGGTTCTATAGTTGCTACAATGTAATATGCGGGGGTGTTAATGGAAGTTGGACATGGAAGAGCTCCAGGTTGTTGTCCTGCTTAACGAGTCTGGTGGTGTAATTCTATTTTACGAATGTAGCGATATTGCTTCCTTTAGTGCCTTCATCTAATTTGGTCAGTCTGAATGCATGATGGGATTTGAATCCTTTGTTAGGGTAAGGAGTGTCTGTAGGGAGTGCAGTTTTCTGTTTAGGCTACTACCATTGAGCAGTAATTTCATGCTTTCTGAATTTTGATTTGCTATGTTCAAAGCTTTTGTAGACTGATGCAGGTCATCCCTGGCAAAGCAGTTAAGAAAGTCTGTCATATCTTCCTAGAGAGATGTGTATTGTACCCCTTTAATTGACACCAGAAGCTAAGTTAAGCCAGTTGTAAGTCCATTTTTTGTTCATGTGGTATCATTCTAGGTGAAAGGAACATGCTGCTCATGGCTAAAGTCATACTTGCCTCAGACACTGATTCTGAGAAATCCATCATGTTTGTCTTCATATAGTCTAGGGAAGTAAATGTCAGGTCATTTACTCACTTGTACTGTGACACAGTCATATGTGCACCTGTGGTCCAAGGATTTGGTGCTTGTGTTATGTGATGAGTCATGGTTTCTATTGGACAGCTGACTGTGACCTTCTGTTCGGTTAGCCTGGTAAGTAGTGTTTCAGTGATTTCTCCTATGAAATTCTCCTATTTGTTTTGTGGAAGGCTTGCCTTATGGGCTTACAAACAGACACTGTGAAACTGACAGGTGCCTGCTTCATGATGGATGCTGATTGAGTTGAGTGTTTTTGAGGCTGCTGTGGGTACTTAATTTTTGTTTCCATATGGAAGGCCTTTGAGGTTTAGGTAGATTACATGATAGCCCCAACATATGTGGGTCTGTGTGTAGTGGATGTAGTGTGTGTAGTGGATGTAGTGTGGTATTGTGCATTTCTGACAAATTAGTGGTGTCTGTATGTGAGAGCCTTGCCTCCAGTGATACTGTGTAACTTTATATCACACACTTGGTTTGCTTGCAAGTTAGGTGGTGGTTGTATGTGAGGCAGGTGCTATTTTGTCTCAGAATGCCCATTTCCACAAAGCGGGCAACAGATAGGAAAATGCATATCCATGGATGTTAAGTTGTCAATCTCGCCTTCATTCTTGCTGGATGGGTTCGGAGCCGACCTCGGCTCCGACTCGGCCACTCTAAAAGCTCGAGAGTTGGTTCCACCGGCTCGATGCTCCCCCTATATCCCACAATGCCAGGCGGCATTACCCCAGATCTCGTTTGCCGCTACAGCAATCGAGGTGTTGTTTTTCTACCGGCTCAGGTCAGTTGTTTAATAAGTCTATTAAACTAGTTTAAATCCCCTTTTCTTAACTTAGTTTTTCATATTTCCCTTAGTTTAGGGTATTTCATCCCTTTCTTCCATTATTTCCCTCTTTTTTTCCCTCAAGAACTTATAAGTTCTTCCCTTAGGCCTTCGGGCCCTGCTATCCCTAAGTGGAGTGTTTGTGTTTTGTTAGGGATATTTTTATACCTAAGCTAACTAACTAATTTTTAATTAGTTTAATCTAGGTAACTTTCTTCATAGTGTAATCGGTGTGTGTGTGTTCTGTGTGGTGGTTACACTTCCGGTCCTTGATAATGTCCAAGGATTCAAAGGTCTCAGGCTTCAAGAAGTGTGACTCGTGCTGTCAGAAAATGTCTCTGACAGACCGTCACACTTCTTGTGTTTACTGCCTGGGACCTTTACACCTGCAGGACTCTTGTGCTGTATGCCATGGCTTCAGTCCCAGAGTCCTGCAGGAAAGAAAAAATAAACTTATATTGAGAGGTTTACTTAAGCCTGAGGGTTCCCTTGCTGTTACTTCGGGCAAACCCTCTAAGGCTTCTAGGTCCTCGGCTCCAGCTCCTGAGTCGAGGCCTAAGGCTTCGAAACCTCCTTCTACATCGGCTCCGGCTGGAGCCGATGAGTCTCAGACTGCAGCTTCTTTGGTTCCCTCGGCTCCGGCTGGAGCCGAGGTATTGGAAATTCCTGTGTCGGCTCCGAATAGACCTTCGGAGCCGACATCTAGAAAGAGGTCCAGGTCACCATCCCTTGGCTCCGTTCATTCGGCTCCAGCATCTCCCTTGCTGTCTGAACGGAGCCATAGATCTCACTCCTCTAGGTCATCGAGGCTTTCGGACCATGACCTTCAGAGGGTAGTGAGTCGACTTCTTAAGTCCGAGGCACTGGCCCAAATGCTTCAGAGCCCGACTCATCAGTCGATGCCTGACTCCGTTCCTCATTATGTTCCTCCTTCGACTCCTTTGAGCTCGGAGCTGGGGTGTTTTGGAACCGAGACTGTGGTAGCGTCGGAGCCGATACAAATGTCTTCGGCTCTGTCGTCGGCTCCGATTTCTTCCTTAGAAGAATCTCGGTGCCGGACTTCCCTCGTCGGCTCCGAGGGGGTGAGTGGCATCGGACCCTTGTCCGACCTCGCTCTCCCTCTCGGTGTTTCGGCGCTGGTGAGTTCGGCTCCGACATCGGCCTCGGAGCCATCACTGTCGGTGCCGAGGGAGGTTTTCAGCTTCTCGGAGCGGGGACCTCTGGCTCTGCCTGACAGGGGTGCGTTCGAGGTCATGCGGAGTGTGTTGGAACCTGGTTCAACTCCACAGTCGGCTCCGTCCGCCCCTCCCTCTTCGGTGCCTCAGGTCAAGTCTACTCACTCCCTCATCCCAGACCGCAGAGAGCCAGCTCCTTAGGAATCCCCTGTGGGGATCTCATCCTCTTCCGAGGCCTCTCCTGAATTGGCAGAAGAGCCCCCTCGGAAGAGAAAGTGTAAGAGGAAACACATAGACTCACCTGAGTCCGTCACCTCTGACAGATTTAGAGGATTCCGAGGGTTCCCCACGTTCCCCTTCTGAAGATGTCTCCTTTGCAGACATTCTAGAAATCCTCAAACAGAGGGGAAATTGGCCAGCCCTCAACCCTTCGGAGGATGAATCTGTGTATCTTGAGGCGTTTGGCTCTCGCCCTTCCACCTCCTGGGTGTCTCCCCTTTGACCCCTCATGCAGGTGGTAGCAAAAAAGGCATGGACGGCTCCTGATTCAGTGGACCCCACTCCCAGGAGACCCTCAAAATTTATCACGGCACCAGCAGATAAACAATTTCTGACCAAGGGAGTTTCTGTGGATGCTATGGTGGTTGCTGCTGCCACTAAGAAGGAACTAGCTGATCCTTCAGTGCCTGTCCATCCACCTAACAAGGAATCTAGGTCTATGGACAGGTACGGGAAGCGGATGTTCTCGTCAGCGACCTTTGCAATGCGTTCGCTGAACTACCTATGCCATTTTACTCGTCTTCAAAGAGACTTGATCAAAGAAGCGAGTGACATGTTGAAGGATCCTACAGCTGCGGGTTTTCAGGACAAGATGAACACTCAGCTGGCTACCCTGAATTCTAAAGCTAACTCCTCCATGCACCTCCTTTCGTATGCGGCTGATGGAGCGAGCAGTGCCGCAGGGACAGGTGTGGCCTTACGCCGGCATGCCTGGATGCGGCTATGCAACTTTGCGGACCCCTTTAAAACGTCGTTCACTAATTCCCCGTTTGATGGATCATCTCTTTTTGGTCCTCAAGTGAAAGAAACCTTGACTAGGTGCGAGACTGATGGCAAGACTCTTTCTGCCGTCGGAGTCCGTTTTTCTACTCCTTCTAGGCCTTACCCCAAAGGCCAGAAAGGTGGGAAAATGTGGTTCCGCAAACAATCTCAAGGGAATTTGCCTGACGCACAGAGTCGGTTCCCCTCCAGAGGCAGGGGAGGGAACAATAATGGTAGACGTCGCCCCAGAGGCAGAGGGGGTCCGCAGAACCAGGGCAAAAGAGAAAACTTTTCCGATAAGCCCTTTCAGCATCCCTGAGGTGTTGCCCGACTGTCCACCTTCGGAGGCAGTCTGGGGAAGATTGTCACTGTACCCAGAAGCCTGGCTATCCCTAACTCAAGACAAGTGGGTACAGTCCATCATTTCCGAAGGCTATTCCATTCCCTTCGTTCGCGTTCCAAACCAATCAAAAAAATCCCTTCCAGATGTTCCACCCGCTCAAAGGGATATCGCAACTTTGGAAATTTCAAAGCTGCTTACAAAAAGAGCAATTCAGCCAGTTCCAGCAGACCAGCAATGATCCGGAATCTACTCCAGGTTCTTTTTAGTTCCAAAGAAAACAGGGGACTGGAGACCAATTTTGGATCTCAGTATCTTGAACAAGTCGGTCAAGAAAACAAGATTTCGGATGGTCACGCTACAGTCCATCGTTCCCCTATTGGGAAAGGAAAACTGGATGTGCTCTATAGACCTTCAGGATGTGTACTATCACATAAAAATGAACAGACGCTCCAGAAGATTCCTCCGCTTCAGGCTGGGAACCAGTCATTTTCAATTCAGGGCCCTGCCCTTTGGTCTCACCACTGCCCCCCCGGGTGTTTACCAAATGCATGGCAGTGGTAGCTTCTCACCTGAGACGTCAAGGATTCCAGGTGTTTCCATATTTGGACGACTGGCTCCTCACAGCTCCCACCAAGCATCTTCTTCTTCTGGCCAGGGACTACACTTTTCGCATTTGTCAAAACTTAGGCATTTCAATAAATTGCGAAATGTCTGTTTTGTTGCCTTGTCGTACTATTACCTTCATAGGCGCAAATCTAGACACAGTCAACATGTCTGCGAGACTAACAGATCAGAGAATAGCAGACATACACAAACTGGTCTCGCTCCTCTTCAGCAGCAACAGAGTCAAAGCCAGGTTAGTTCTGAAGGTTTTGGGGATTATGGCGGCTGCCATTCCTCTGCTTCCATTAGCCAGATTCCACATGAGAATCCTTCAGTGGATGCTCCTCACACAATGGTCATACCAGCAACTTCCGATGTCCCACACCATTATGATTACACAAACGTGCAAGAATCATCTTCGGTGGTGGATGTCTTCCCCTCAGCTCTTGTTGGGAAGACCCTTTGTTCCTTTCCCTCCGGTTGCTACTCTGACAACGGACGCCTCCCTGATCGGGTGGGGGGGGCATTATCAGGGCAGAACTGTCCAGGGCACATGGCCACCAGACGAATGCCACTTGCACATAAATGTTCTAGAGATGAGAGCAGTGCTTTTAGCGTTGCAAGCCCTTCAAGACTCTCTTCCCTTGGGAACGATAGCAATCCAGACGGACAATATGTCTGTAGTGTGGTATATCAACAAACAAGGTGGAACCAGGTCCTATCCCCTATGTCGAGAAGCACTCAGACTGTGGCAATGGGCGATTTCTTCTCAGCGGTTTCTGATAGCAACGCACATCCCCGGGAAGTCCAATCAAATGTCGGACAAGTTGAGCAGAGCTATTCTCATGCCTCAGGAGTGGTCTCTGAAAGACTCTGTTGTGAGAGAAATTTTTCTCAAGTGGGGTCAGCCTTGCTGCGATCTTTTTGCTACTCCCCAAAACAGCAAGTGCAGAGATTATTTCACCCTTTTCCCGTTACCAGGCCAGCCCAGCAGAGACGCTCTAGTCCAAGTTTGGCCCCGGGGACTTCTGTATGCATTTCCTCCCTTCCCACTAATCTCTCAAGTGATACAGAAAGCTATCGCTCAGAAGGCCTCATTGATCCTCATTGCTCCTTACTGGCCTCGACAGGTTTGGTTCCCCTTTCTGCATCAATTTCTGTTGGAGCAACCTTGGCATCTGGACCTAGTTCCAGATCTTTTGATCCATCAGTCTGGTCAGTTACATCGCTCCCTCCCTCTCTGAACCTCACTGCTTGGTTCCTCCAGTTCCAACCTTAGCCAGGCTTCCTCAAATATCTCACTCTGTTCGAGATATTTTAATAGCTTCCCATAAATCTTCCACTCGAAAGATTTATCTGAGTAAGTGGAAACGTTCGCCTATTGGGCTCAAGGAAGGAATTAGATCCTTTCACTGCTCCCATCCATATGGTTCTTGATTTTCTAGCTGAACTCTTTCATGCAGGTTCATCTCCTTCTACTCTTAAAGTTCAATTGGCAGCTATAAATAACTTTCATGTGGGCATTTCAGAGTCTGCCATAATGTCCCACAAGCTTTGCAAAGCCTTTTTGAAGGGAGTTTTTCTACTCAGACCTCCTATAAGAAATCCTCCTCCTCCGTGGGACCTTAATTTAGTTCTCAGTTCTTTGATTCTTCCCCCTTTCGAACCTGCAGCTTCCTGTTCTTTGAAATTGCTATCATGGAAGACTCTCTTTCTGGTAGCTATTACTTCAGCTAGAAGAGTTTCAGAACTTCAGGCACTCAGCTGTCGACCACCATATCTGTTGTTTCACAAAGACAGGGTATCCTTACGAACCAACCCGTCCTTTTTACCTAAGGTAGCCTCTGCTTCTAACCTAAATCAAAGCATTGACCTTCCTGTGTTCTTTCCAGAATATTCTAATAGGTCTGAACAAAAATTGCATTGGCTAGATGTTCGTCAGTTAAGGTACTATTTGGATCGAACCAAACAATTCAGAAAATCTGACCAGCTGTTTGTCTCTTATGCAGAAGGCAGAAAGGGACTTTCTGTTTCCAAGGTATCACTATCTAGATGGCTAACATCTCTAATTTCCATTGTCTATGAAATAAGACACCAAAAGCTGCCTAACAAACCTAAAGCCCATTCCACCAGAGCTTTGGCTACTTCTATAGCCTTCCAAGACAGACTGCCTATTGATACCATTTGTGCAGCGGCTACTTGGGCTACTCCTCACTTTCATTTCTCATTACAAGTTGGATTTAGCTTCTAGACATAGAGCTAACTTTGGTTCCACTGTTCTCAAGAGTCTGTTCCGATAGGCCACCCGGGACAAGGTGCTAGGGACGCGGTCCCATCCAGCAAGAATGAAGGCGAGATTGACAACTTAACATATAGAAGTTATGTTCTTACCATACATACATACATTAGGGGGAAGGAGGGTGGGACGCAAGAAAGAAGGCGAGAAGAAGACAACTAACATGGAACGTTATGGTAAGAACATAACTTCTATTTTCATATGGTTATTGCATGATCTGAGAGGTGTACAACTGACTCTTGGGTGCTCTATGGATAAAAACTACAATCTAGATCCTAATCTTTTGGGTCAGTGCTCCTTTAAGAGCAAACCAGTTGCTTTCCATGCAACTAAGTACTGAAGACCATTCAGAGGCTGCTTGTGTAGGTATAATTGAGTTTAACTACTTATGCCAGTACAAGGCACTGCATGACAAGTATTGCACAAACACCAACTTTATGCAGACAAGAGAAAATCAGCAAACAAAAGCAGAACAACCCTCTGGACCATTCACAACAGCACACATGATTCTTAAGCACAGAAGAGACCAGGCTGTCCCCTATTTTCTACTAGATTGAAGATCAAACTCTTCCAAACATGTAGGTCACTCAAGCTAAAATAACAGAATCTCAACAAATAAGACACTAAAATATCAACAGCACTGTAAAATATCAAGAGCAAGTGCATTGCAGCAAAGTAAAGTACTTAACTGGTGTGGATGAGGCTGGAAATCGCAGAAACACAATTTCAGATGGTGTGAGCTACAAGCATTGCTGAGCCCTGTGTAAATGAGATGAGCATTGTGCAAATGTGTCAACAATTATACAGGCAGAGAAAATCAACAAGCTAAGCAAAATAGCCGCCTGGCCAATGACAGCAACATACTCTTAGGTTTCTTCAGTGATTCTTCAGCACAGAAGAGACCAGGCTACCTCTATCTCCCACTAGAGTGCAGACCTAACCTTTCCAAACTCTTAGATATTTAAAGACGCTACAAGAGCAAATTCTCAACAAATAACACTAAAATATCAAGAACAGGTACAGTGCAGCTAAGTACTTAACTGGCTTGGAGGAGTCACTGCCATAACAAATGTTGCAATGTCTGGTGGTGTGTGCATTTAGAGCTGTCACTGACTGCACCTCTTGAGCACCACTCTTCATATTGCTTTGTTAAGGTAGCTTCCCTTTTACTGTTTTCTTAATCCATTTACTTCTGACCCTTTTCCAGAGATTCCCAGTATATAAACGCCCATCTCTAGAACAGTTTGATATTTTTATGCAAAGCTTGCTTTCAAAATTACTAGCATAATCTATAAAACTCGTCTTATGTTAATGTTTAATAAAAAAAAGTTCTTATTTCATAAGAGCACACAAATGTGATTCACATGTATTTATGAATGGTACATTTTTTAATTAAATGGCTGACAGCAGAGCACCTGAATGGCTATATAGGACAACTGGTATTACCTAGGAGTGCAGGATCATATTTCTGAAACCATTTGAAATATTCTAGCAAATTTCTCAGTATGGTTCATTACCTCACTTAGTTGGCAGCTACTGGCATAGCTGTCGACCTTTAAGCTCTAGGCCATCTTTTTTGGAAGAGGGCTCCCCTACAGTCTAGTGGCAGGAGGGTGCAGTTTGATATTGTCTGAAGACTCCTGGAACAGGCCTCGGTTTTGAGCTTTTTTATTGGTTAATTGGTTAACTTGTTTAAATCAGTTTGCTCTTGTTTGCTACTGCTATATTTGTGTGCATCTTTTCTTCTGTGTTAAATCGACCTAAACAGAGTTTAAATATCTTTAACATAGTCTAGTTACAGGTTTTGCTGTATCCATATCTGTTTGTGTGATTCCTGTTGCCTGCTATGCCATCTTGTGTTGGCTGGGGCCTGGTTAGTTGGGAGTAAGTGAACTGGCTGGAACTGGTCTGGCATAGGGTGTTGAGCTAAGAGTTCAGGGGCAAGGGTTGATTGGTCAGTTCCAGTCTTTCTATTTTACTTTGATTTGTGGTATTCAAACCCAGCATTTGCATGGGTTTATGCTTGTTTGCCGGTCACTCACCGCCGCTGCACTGTTTTAACCATTTGCCAGGTATCTCAGTTGCATTTTTTCCCTTACCAGTACTTCTGTGTGAGGCCCTTGGCTGCAGCTGTTGTATTAATTTTATCCAGTCCTACTCACACCTATAGGTACTCTCCTCCGATAGTACCCACTCTATCGCTGGCCTCTCTTATACAGATTCTGAAAACCATGAAAAGGCAATTTCCTATGGTTTCTTCTGCTAGTCTGATTGAAATGGGCACCCGAGACAGGGTAGCAACTGCCTTAAGTACACAGACAACCCTCTACTACTGCCAACTAGGAACACAATGTGTGAGAGATGTAATTGCATTAA